>NW_024883128.1:0-135689 GCF_019059575.1 Amphibalanus amphitrite | reverse complement strand
CAAATACAGAAAAATGATAAACATAAAAAAGCATAAAACATAAATAAACATAAATGACATAAAAGCTGTAGAATTGACAGGGCTACAAAACTGCTATCTCGGATTTTTAAAATTCTTGGATTTTGATCCCAAAAATCAAAAAATAGATTTTTTGGATTTAATAGTCGAAAAATCCAAAACGTTTTTTTGAATTTCGCAAAAACCGGAATATATGTGGTAGTCCTTACCGCCTTCTATCCACATACCAAATTTGAGATTGATACCTCTTTTTTTGGCGAAGTTATAGCGAAAAAACTGTTCAAAATTGATGATGTCAAATTTTCAAACTCAATTTTTAGCAATTCTAGACCCCGTAGCGCAAAACAAAGACCACCATTAGACTCCCCCGTGACGAGCTGCATCGAATCAATACCCATTTTATGCAAAACTATCAACTTTAAAATTTGACCTTTTTTGGCCTGACCTTGACCTGACCTTCACCAGAAAGTGACCTAAGCCGTACCTGATAGTCTTATAACCAACACCATTGAGTTGGAAATGAAAAATTGGCCATAAAACATGCATCACACAACCTTAGTAAAGTTGGGTTCATGTGACCTGACCTGTGACCCTTGATGACCTGACCTGGTATTGTCAGTGACCTCTAATAGTAACATATCTACTAGGCAACTGACGCCCTATCGCTGATTCTCGACAAAATGCGTTTTCCTTGGTGTTATAGCGCATTCCCTAGAAGACCCGTGAACGGTGAAACATTTCATCTTTGACCTGACCTGTGACGTCATCGGTGACCCCGAGGTCAATGAAATTTGATTTCCGTAGACAAATTTGACAGGCCTTTCGAACGCCGTTTGAGTTTTGCGGATCCGTCCAGTAGTTTCGGAGATACGAGGGGGGAATAGTTCCCCCCCCCCCAACCAGGTCGCGTTATAAACAGACCCCACCAGGGCGCGGGTTAAAGCTGAATGCTCCCAGTGACGTCACTAGGATGCAGTAGGTAGTAGGCTGCCATTCCGGCTACGCCCGCTTTAACATCCAAAAGGGTAGGGTGATGGCTCATGCAAATCTTCTGGCACCGGGACCCTAACAGGACGGGCACTAGCAGGACGCGGGCCCCTGATCCTGACCGGCTGGCCCCTACGTAATTGATGGCTGGTCCCCCTCTGGTATTCTGATCCCCCGGCAGCTCGGATCCTTAACAGTCCGTGCCCCGGGTATCACAGACCGACGAGCCCCCGAAAGGCCCGGTACCCCAGAAGCGCTTGGCACTTGGCTCTCGCCTATCGGGCACCTGGCATCCAGGGCTCCCGACAACGCCGGCAGCACAGGCCTTCGAGGACGGGCCCCAGCAGCACAGGTCGATTCCTTTACTATACCTTTACATTTGACCGATTTAACTGTTTAACCATTATGCATATAGGAGGCGACACTGGTTATGGAGGTATAGTCACGATGAATGACTTTTACCGAACTGATACTGTATAGTTATCCAGATCTGTCAAAGGCAAATGCAAACAGGTGTAATAACATATGTAGACCATCTGGCTGCCCGGGTCCCTGGAAGAACGAGCCACTGCAGGCCTAGTTCCCCGCCAACATGGCCCTTTGAAGGTCAAAGCCCCTCCCCCGAAGACGGGTGGGTCTCTGGTACTTGGGCACTCAACGGCACGGGTCCCCTGATTGGCCGGCTCCCCGAAAGGACCCAGTTCGGGTAACCAGAAGGGTGGGCCCCATGTAGCTAGGACCCCTTTCAGCCCAGGCCTCTAGCAGCACATGGCCCAGAAGCCAGGCGCCCGGTCATCCGGGACCCCTAACCTCGCCTGCAGGTCCTCTTGAGCCACTACTAACTCCTAGAAATACAGGGTCCTTGGTATATCAAGGACCCCCTTCACGTGGTCCCTCACTGTTTGGTCCCAATGGAAAAACGGGTCCCTGGCACGAGCACAGGTGACAGGTCCCCTGGACGCCCTGGCCATAGACAAAAACAGATGTCGATCACGTCCCCTGAATTCCGTCCACTGCCCTAACCTGGAGGTCAAGCCCCCCCCCCCCCAACCTCTGGAGGTCAAGCCCCCCGGACCTCTGGAGGTCAAGCCCCTCCCCTGAAGGTCAAGCCCCCCCTTGGAAATCGTGTCCTTCCTAAGGAAAATCCTGTATCCGCGCCTAGCTCCTTTAACCAGCGCCCCGCTGGGGATCCTGGATTTCTACGCCCTGCTGGGGGGGGGGGGGGTTGAACACCCCCATTCTAACTCGGCTCCTGGACCACGTAGTGATACGCGGAAGGCGGCGTTCGAAAGCGCGCCAAAAATAATGAGAAAATCACTTCAGTCACTTTTTGGTCAGGTCAAAGGTCAGGTCAAAGGTCAGGTCACCAGAGGTCATTGAAGTCAAAATTTCGCCGATTTTCAGGTCGAATGTCGACAATTTCCAAAATGCCAAAGCATAACTCGGGAAGCAATAGAGCGCCGCGGAAAAGCGCATTCGATAGCCCTATTAGCGCCATTTCTGAGTAATTCTCTCAGATTTGACCTAGCGTCAACGGTTTTGCCTGCAGGGGGCAAAAACTGCCAAAATAGCCTATTTTTTTTCGGAAACAGTTTTTCTGTAATAACTTTTGACCCAAGCTTTGCACTAGCTTACTTTTACCGGCATCGTGTTCCTCTCGTCAAGCGCATCGAATGAACCATAATTTGACCTTGGAAGGTCAACTTGAAAATTTGACCTCAGGTCAAGGTCATGACCTGACCGGAAAGGGTCATGTTGCATATCAGTCGATCCGTATCGTCGAGCTGAACACATCTAAGGCGTTTTCATCGCCCTATCATGCTTCTATCAAAAGTTATTCGCGAAAAACTGTTAGATACCATTCGTGACCTGAGATGACCTCAAGGGCATAAACAGGGGTCATGGATACCATTTTAATGCTCAGTGTGTCTAAGTTCCTTGTAATTCAGTGTTCGGTAGTGTTTATAATGGCTTTCGTCCAAAAGAGGCGCCTTTCAATTTTCTCCCATTGACTTATGATGGGGAGGTCGCAAATTGACCTGACCTTAGGTCACCGATATCAAAATTCCGAGATATACATTTTATACATACTACTGATCTTAGGAATCGCTGAAAGTTTCAAAGCGATGGGTCACTCGGTGTAGCTGTGGCAGACATTGAAACTTTTTATGAGGTGAGGTCACTTCAAGTGATTTGGTGACCTGACCTTGAACGACCTTGGTCTGAAATTTTTACATGTGTAGAATTGATGTATGATAAGGTGTGCCAAAAACGGCGGCGATATTCGCGAAAAACCACAGGGGGGAGGGGTGTTCAAACACCCCCCTTGTACATACACAATCACAAGGCACAAATATAGGTACACAGTACACACACGGCAATTAATGATTTTGGTTTTAGGGGCACCCGACTGCCACATCATTTGGCTCATATGACACGCAATGGGCAGACCAGTCACACGCCCTGGGGAAACCACCCACTGACTTTCGCAGCGTTCAAGAAAACAAAATCGCATCATAAATTGATGTAGAAAGCTCTTATAAAGGATGGAGTCCATCAAAAACCAAACATGGGATAAAGCACAACAAAACAAGCAACGACTGAAAAATTAAACGCTCTTTTAAGTCACAATTGCATGCACCTAAACCCAATAAAAAACACAAGCCGTAGATTTGTTTAGCTAACTGGAATGCATAATGTATGGCTCTTACCGTGGTACTTTTGAAGGATCACAGGATTCAGGTTCTGCGCTGGCTCCCACGTAGGCATCCTTTGGAAAAGGAAAGGATGTCAGAAGGCCAGCTTAACAAAAAAACAAAAAAAAACAATCAAGTAGAAGTGGATTATCTTTGGAAGCTAGATGGCTTCTTTCTCGCGGCGTCGCACCGTAAATGTTCCATGTCACCGGTATCTCGGGATCTTTAGCCCCATTCCCTGCGAGTGGGGAAAGATTCCGTCATCCTCAGGTTTTCAATGGAATCCTCCATGGCAAGACCCCTAGCACAAATGCAAAACACAACCTTCGGCCCGCGACACCCAAACAAGGCGTCGCCCTTAGGTAGTTGAATTATGTCGCGAGTGTGTGCGTGAAATAAAATAATGTGAGTGAATTATTTCAATTCTAAACCCATAAATTTCGACCAGTTAACATGCTAAAGAATGTCTTTTATTCACTACTGGTTAGGCAGAATGCAGTTTCTGTAGTTTTAAAAGGAACCTAATCAATAAAAATAACTGATTTAACGTAAAAGCATATCAATGTCCTTTTCACAATGACGTTTCCAACGGGTTCAGAGGCCTATTCGGTGATTCCCAAACCAAGGAATGAATGACCCTAGCCATCAGACCGATCAATGAATCGTTTTCTTTTTTAACCCTAGTGCACACAAAGTGTCGAGGCTACCCGCATCGACACAATATACTGCATATGTTGAAACAGGGGCCAAGAAAGACCATGCTATTACTGCGATAACCACCAGGACATTCCAGCAGGATGACGCAACCAAACGCCCACTTTGAACAACCATGGAAAGAACCAGAAGGCCTGGTCCCTTTATCTCAAGAGCCAGCGGTCCCACCGCATTCCCGGGAATAGATACAAGTACATGATACGATGAAGTCTGCACACCAACGGAATTCATGAGAAAATATGCAAAAACAAAATTGTTTGTCCAATCGGTCACTAAGATATTGAAGGTGTCCCACTTCTCCCGCGTCCCAGTTATCCCCACTCTCCAACGCTTACCTGAAACCTTGCCACTTGATGAGGTACATCATGTTGCCGTCTTTCCACTGGTGGGCTAATATTCTTTCCACAAAATAGAGATCCTGAAAAAATCGATTCCGTCAATTACCTTTTCTTCAATTTAGCTTAACTAATTGGTAAGTTCGCCCCCCCCCCTCCACGTGTTCCTAATGCACTGTTAGCTTTAGTGTTCAGCCTGCAAAAAGAGGCTGATGATAGGTAATAGTGGCGCGTCGTCTTATCGATATCAGCTATATAAAAGAGAAGTTAAAAACTAATCTTTCAAAATCCGAAATTAAATCGTAATTGTTGATGAAACATTTTGCCTTATTTTGCTCAAGGCAACATTTGGCCATCAATCATAACTTGGCCGTTTTATCTGTAACTTGGCTCATTACTAATTGCTTAGATTATAACCGATTAAGAGCAAGTACGCAGGAGAAATTAAACATTACGTTCAATACAATTTTAGCGTCTCTTTAAATTAATACCACAAGAGATAGTCCCGACCAGACACACAAGTAGGTGCAAGTGAGGCGCCATTGCATATTGTGTAGGCGCTACCTGGCTGCTTCCGCGGGACTTATCCCTTTAATAATGCCCTCAGTAAAAGTTGTATCAGCAAACCAGGTTTGACCCACAGTAAACCTTCATGAAATTGTCTGCTAGCTAAGCATTAACAAAATGAGAAACAATTGTGGTGCTTACGAAATATGAATAATGTCTTTCGCATATGGATACTGAACGAACACTTACCTGAACAGTTTTCGCCACTTTCCTCCTTCGTCCAGAAGTAACAGCTGCTGGTCGCTTCTAAAAAAAAAAGAAATATTACCTCACTTCAATTGACACACCATGATTTAAAAAAAAAATAGAAGGGTTATCATGGTAACACGCAATTCATCATTCATAATTCGGGTAGAAAGGAATGATTAATTCATTTACATGCGCCCCCTTAACCTGCGCCCTGCTGGGGGGGGGGGGTGTTTGAACACCCCCCTTATGGTTTTTCGCAAATATCTCAAAAACGGCGCTCGTTTTTTGTACGCCTTATCACACATCAATTCTACACATGTTGTGAAAATTTCAGACCAAGGTCATTCAAGGTCAGGTCACCAGGTCACTTGAAGTGACCTCACCTCATAGTTTCAATGTCTGTCATAGCTACACCGAGTGACCGATCGCTTTGAAACTTTCAGAGATTGCTAAGAGCAATAGCATGTACAAAATGCATATTTCAGAATTTTGATATCGATGACCTAAGGTCAGGTCAATTTTGCGACCTCCCCATTATAAGTCAATGGGAGAAAATTGAAATGCGCCTCTTTTGGACGAAAGACATTATAAACACTCCCAAACACTGAATTACAAGTAATTTATACACACTGAACATGAAAATGGTGTCCATGACCCCTGTTTATGCCCTGAGGTCATCTTAGGTCACGAATGGCATCAACAGTTTTTCGCAAATTACTTTTGATAGAGGCATGCTAGAGCGATAAAAACGCCTTAGATGTGTTCAGCTCGACGATACGGATCAACTGATATGCAACATGACACTTTCCGGTCAGGTCATGACCTTGACCTGATGTCAAATTTTCAAGTTGACCTTTCAAGGTCAAGTTATAGTTCATTCGATGCGTCTTGACGAGAGGAACACGATGTCGGTAAAAGTAAGCTCGTACAAGGCTTGGGTAAAAAATCATTGCAGAAAAACTGTTTCCGAAAAAATCGGCTATTTTGCAGTTTTTGCCCCCTGCATGCAAAACCGTTGACGTTAGGTCAAATCTGAGAGAATTATTCAGAAAGGGCGTTAATAGGGCTATCGAATGCGCTTTTCCGCGGCGCTTTACCTCTATTGGTTCCCGAGTTATGCGTTGGCTTCATGGAAATTGTCGACATTCGACCTGGAAATCGGCGAAATTTTGCCTTCAATGACCTCTGGTGACCTGACCTTTGATTTGACCAAAAAATTGACCGTAGTGATTTCGTCATTATTTTTGGCGCTCTTTCGAACGCCGCCTTCCGCGTATCGCTACGTGGCCCAGGAGCCGAGTTAGAAGGGGAGGGGTGTTCAAACACCCCCCCCCCCCCAGCAGGGCGTGGAAATCCAGGACCCCCAGCCGGGCGCGGGTTAATGTAACTCACTCACTCACTCACTCACTCATTCACTCCCACTAATCCGCGCCGAGCCGGGAAGGGGCGTCTGGACCAGTCTGGACGGCCAACCCGTATTTTTTCTGAGCTGAGCGGAAAATTACCGTGCGTAGCGCCGCCAAACTTTGCCTACGTTTTCGGCCGTTCCTCTCAACAAAAGTTAGTTTTACTATCCTGTGTTAGTTAGTTTGTTAGTGTTGGTTACCCTGTGATGATCTACTCGCATCACCTTGAATTTAAAAATCAATTTTCTGTCCTTCACATACGTCTCGAAAGGGAAGGGAAATAATTAACAGCTCAAAGAACAATGGGTCTTTTATACGCGCAACGAAGGAGAATGATGGTTAACCCTACTTCCCCATTCCCACTTTAATTTAAGGACATATTTCTAACTTTTGAGGCAGTGAAACTGCCTCTCACGATTCACAGGCACGGCAGAAGTAACTCAATACAGAATGGTTCTTTCGAAATAAATATTACTTTATTTATTTGGATATGGAGATTGTTAAATGCAGACACATAAAACAGATTGGATGACCCCACATCTTACCTTGCGTACATTAGTACCAGACAGCATCTTGGACTATCAAAGTGGCCTGAACATCCAAGCTACCTGAAAAGAAAGCCTGCATGTAAGATAGCTAACAAGTCACCTGGAAAGAAAGCCTGTATGGTGAGATTTTTCTGTAAGCATTTATCTTTCTTTAGCCGCTTTTAGTAACTAAGGCAGAAAGAAGACAATCTGTATGGCCAACGGGCATGCAGCAGGTGACTCATAATTTTTGTTGCCACTGCAATTTTCCAACAACGAATTGAATTAAAAGGTCAAGAAAAATAGACTTTCAAACAAGGTATTAACGGTTCCTAGTACAATGCACTCTAGAGCTGGCCTTTACTCCTCACTTGAAAACCTTACATTGTTGACCTTCTCAACAACACACTTAGGTATATAGGTACCATTATATTTTATGAGGCAACTGGCATTATGCCTTCAATCGCTACATTTAAATGGCTGAGATGTGTGCAATTTGCAGTGTTATACACAAATGATGCTAAAAGGTCAGTTGTATGGTTGAGTACGGCATGTTGGGCAACTTAAAAAATAAAAAAAACTGGGCAAAGGACACCGCTGTATACAGTATACACCCTTAAACCATATTCCGGGCGGGCTCTGAAAGGTAAGATTCCGGGCAGGCAGGGCAGGCTTATCAGCCCCCCGTTATTTCTCGAAAACCACGCATCGACGCAGCAAACGGCGTTTGATAGGTCGGTCAAAGAGCTACAACTTTTAAATAAAAATGCGTCAGGTCAATATTGAGGTCACCAGAGGTCATAAAAATAAAATGTTATTGAAATAGTAACCTAAGTATAGTAGATAAAACTTTTGAATAAAGACATAAAATTGACACCATTGTGCTTCTCTTGTCGAGGCGATTCGAAACAAATACTTGATGACCTTCATTAAGGCCAATTTAAAACTTGACCTCTGGTGGGGGAGAGGTCATGACCCAATAGGGGCGGGGTTGATACGTCACGTTGTATAGCAAACGACGCGTGACTTGGCAAGGCAAGCAGTTTGGTGCCACTTACATGTCTTTAGCGCCAATTTATCATGGTTTATTGACAAGCAACTATTGATGACCTCGCACGAACTCAGATGACCTTTTCCTGTCTCTGTCAGTAAATGATACCTGGATCGTCATAGATGATTCAATATGTCAAAATCCTGAAAGACTTGAGTGGTTTTGACTCGTTTCCACAAAGCGGTGCGCATTTCAAATTTATCCATAGGCTTGTAATGTAAAGATAATGAATCTGACCTGACCTTACCTCAGGTCATAGATATACAAATTCTGAGATATACAAAATGGACATAACGGTAGGTCATTGGGGGACCCACCCATAAGTTAAGGTCATAAGGCCAAAGTGGGTCTTAATTTCATTAAAGGTGACCCATAAGATAACAAAATGCTAAAACTGAGCTGAAAACCATTTGGGATTGAGAGACTCTTCAAGCTTTGGCCTATTGACAATACACTAAGAGGTCATGACCATAAAATGTCTTTGAATGACCTAGTTAGGCGCGGGAACCGGGGGGGCTAGCGGGGGCTGAGCCCCTCCAACTTTTCGGCTGGGGGGCTCATTATGTATTTGAGCCCCCCCCCCTCCTCACAGCTGGAGGAATCAAAATCGGAAATCTACCAACATAATTTCATAGATTCATACAGAGGCACAGGAACCGGGGGAGGGGGCAGTGAGGGAAGCTTGCCCCCACAACTCTGGGGCCGTGGGAGCAGTGCCCCACAACTTTTCATGAGACCAGGAACTATTAGGGCAGCTTGTCCTCCCCAAATTAGGGGTAAAGTTAGAAGGGCTCAGCCCCCGCTAGCCCCCGGTTCCCGCGCCCGGCGCCACTGCCCAAAACCTACACTTATAAACATGGTGTTTTCCCCTAAACTGGATTCAGATTGGGATCCTGAACACAAGTACATACTTCAAACAGGTTAGTGCACAATGTAGGGCAGCCCTGCATTTTGTTGAATTGATCCGGAGCCAGAGTACCTACATCATTAATTGACCCCGAGGCCTGAGATCTTGTAAAGAAATAGCAAGTAGCGGCTAGCCACATTTCAAGGGTAGTCGTAAAGCAGGCGTAACACTTCTTTTAGCAACCAAGGAGAGGTGCTGTAGGTTAGGTTGTAGGTTGTAGGTTTTAGGTGGTAGGTTTTAGGTTTTAGGTTGTAGGTTTTAGGTTGTAGGTTTTAGGTTGTAGGTTTTAGGTTGTAGGTTGTACTGGTTAGGTCAGGTTTGGTTAGGTTTGGTTAGGTCTATTTTGGTTTGGTTTGATTAGAAAGCATCTCTGGGTATAGTGACCATCCGGCCCCGCTCCTTGGTTGCAAAAAGAAGTTGAAGTGTGACGCCTGCAAGTCCGGCCCAAACAATCGCATGGCAAATCGGTACTCTGCAATACCAGTATCCAACAAATAGATGTCTACAAATAATTTCCACTTACCTCACAGACTTCAAAAAGCTCCCAGCACAAAAAAAAAACACAAATTAGTACCACCCAAAGCTTTATCTCTTCCAAATCCCAACACTGACACCGCCACGTGGTGAGCCGTGCCGCGCCGATAACACCGCAACAAAAAACAGTGTTGTTGCAACTACACAAAACTTCATCATACTCTAATTCACGGGTTTCTAAGATACATAATATAATTAATTTATTTTTACACTTTTTTAAAAATAAAACAAACGTCTATTTTGATCGCTTCACATTCCACAGACCACACTATAAATCATATCATGTTACGTTTTTGCTGCATGCCCGCGCTAGCCCGCGCTGATCAAGGCGTGCGTTTCCGAGCTTCAACACAGAGCCAGCCGATGGTGGCGCCGTCTGTGGCAGATATTGGAACTACGAACCATCAAATTTTTTAGTTTAGAGATAGATGGCGCCTAAGGTGGACAATTTTTGAGTCCACCGAAACAGACTTGTTCTTTCGGATACGTTTACGTCCAGCTAAAAGGTGTTCTGTGCGTTTATTTTTACGTGGACTTTTTGGGTCCACCAAAACAGAATGTCCACAGTAAATCAGAAAAAAATCTTGAAAAGTCCACCTAAACCAGAATTTGGAAAGCATTCTGAAATTAAGGATGTAGACTTAGGCGAGTTATTGAAGTGAGTAACTTCGCTCCTAATCACGAAAAAGGTTTAATCGTGCCAGAAGTAAGCCCGTAATCCTTAGGAAACGTTCTCTCTCACTATGTTCTCATCAGCCGTTTACTCGAAGTATGTCATGACATGCTACTAGTAAAATGATGTGTCGGCCTTTGCGAGAAGTGACATGAACTTGATCATTTTTTTTTTCTCCCGAACGAGCCGTACTTTGCTCTTCAGTTCAACCTTCCGTTGCTTCCATTATCAGCAGTCAGGCGTCCGTGCAGAAGTTGCTCACCTTCTCTGTTGGGCGCTCTGCACACCTTGGTGGCCAGGTGACGGGGTCCCTCGACCAGTCCCGGCTGACAGGGTTCATCTACCGGTACCTCCTCCTCGCCGGGCGCCAGTTCCAGGCCGCACTGGCAATAGACGCAGTTCTCGCGGGAGGAGAAGCGGACCGTACCGCAGTCGGCCGGACACGGCTTGCCGCCGCACACCTTCACGTCGCCCTTCGCTGCGGGGCGGGGCAGAGGTGAGTGACAGAAGGGAAGAAATGATGACATCGGCTAGTGGAATGGAAACTCCCCAACATTTTGTATATAGGTAACTCTTTGGCTATTTTTCCAAAGATAGAATTAATAAGAATATAATAAAGTCACAAAGGAAAAAACGAAACATAACGTGAGTGTGAAACGGTTAGAAAGGGAGACGTAATAAGTGCAGGTTGGGAGAGAAAACACCGCAACGGTGGCCTGAGAGGAAACATCGCTTGCACCTAACAAACCAATGTATGCAATGATGGAGGAAATGGAGCATACACTGTACACTCACGCAGTGTATCGATGGGTCCACAGGCCTTGAAGAAGGCACCCGACTCCCTGAAGTCGGTACCGGGAGGGCAGGGCTCCTCGAACCCAACGTGGGTGTCTCCCGGCTCCCCCACGCCGCATTTGCACTCGAAGCAGTCCCTGCCGGCGTTGTAAGTCCTTCCGCAGTCTTGAGGGCACTCCGGCAGTCCTCCGTCACATGTCAGTGTGGACGCTAAAAAGAAAAGAATACGCTGAGCCATAGACCTCTGTACACCGTATGACCTCTGTATGCGGTGTACAGAGGTCTATGGCTGAGCGTGCGACTGTGCGTATTGCGCAAGTGCGTCAATTTGAAATGAAATTGACTTGCAAGCAAGCGGTGTTTATAATTTCATCAGCTTATATGCTCATCAAATTTGAGCGATATAAGCTTCGTATCAACATACTGTTGGCACGAAATTCAGTCGCTCACCAGAAGGCTCTCGTTTGCACTCCTGTGACGCCGATTTCGGTTTTAAGCGCAATCACGTGACACACCCCAGTCACGTGACCTAGAGGTGCGCTTTCAATAGACAGAGTGCGCTTATATCGAACCGAGAGTTGTACGCAATTAAAGACAATAAACGTGCTCAGTTTAACCTGCTCTCTTCAATAAAGCGAGATAAATGTTTCATAATTCTTCGGTACCAACGATATTGCCAATCCATCAAACATTGTAGTCAGGAGACGATTTGGCATTCGACACTTTTTCGAATTAATTCGGCGTTAGAATTGCACATATTTTAACAAATTGCGCTTTACAACAACAGTCGACTGAGCCGTCCGAGCGCACCCATTCCATCTGCGCCGGCAGGCGACAGAAACCGCCAGTGGCGGAATCAGGGAGGAAGGGGGGGGGGGGGGGTAAGAAAGTGGGGAAGAAGTAGCAAATGGCTTGTGGCGTCCGAAGCTCAATAAGAGCCTAGGTACTCAACCGGAGCCGGAGCCGTCCACAAATCTACGGCTGCATATCTTCTTTGAATTGGGCTGCCTAATCGTAGGCTATGACTTCATTGGTGGTTGATTTATTTCAACCGAATGTCATAGTCATGAGCTGCTGATCGCATGTCTCTGGTCCATCTGCATTCTGTAGTTACTATCATGAAATACTCGGGAAACTTTGCCCTATTATAGATACTGTGGCTGTTGACGGCGTTCGAGTGTGAAACCAAAGGCGTTAATGACGTAGAGGAACTTCAGTGAAAATGTCTCCCAATTACTCCAGTGACCTTGACTCCAGGGTGGTGTTTCACAGCAGATCGCTGAGTGCGCTGCGCGCGTCGGCGCGTTGGGTTTCCATGGCAATATCAACAAACTTCACTCTGACGCTAAGCTATGACGTCATCGCAAAACGCTAGCGCGCCGCTCCGCCAGCACGCTAGCAGCACTCGCACTCAAACCTCTGTTCTCTTTGTACTTGGTTCCTTAGGACCTCTGTTCCAAACGCGATTCATCATAAGCTAACAGATCGCTCGCAACGTCATTCGAGTGACGTCAGGGGTATGCCTTAGCTCCCAGCGCGCGCAGCGTCGGGCGGTGAGACAGGGGCCAGGGCCCAGGACAATATTCATTAATCGGTTTATCGTCCAAGGCCGTATATTAGGGGGTTAACTCGTCAGTAGGTTTGTTTACATTTGCTCAGCTGACGAAATGACGTCAATGGTCGTCCGCCCCGCAAGGATCAGACGGCCGCACACAGTAGGTAGGTACATAACGCGGGCACAGGCAACAATCTCATCGACCTTATCTTGATAGAAAACACAACAGTAAAACGCTCTAAACAGGGGCGCAGCCAAGGGGGGGGACACACTGGGCTTTAGCCCCCCCCCCCCCCAAATCTAGTAGGCGCCCTCACTGGATGGCGCCTTCCACGATCATTTCGGGGCGCCGAAGGCGCCTTTCTAATGTCCAGCACTCTAGGCGCCCTCGACGGTTAGCCATTGCGGTACACCATGCGGCACTGGCGCCCAGGTTTACAATTTTATATCTCTTTGTGGGTGAAGATGCACCCACAATCCTGAACTGCCAGACATCCACCCCCAATCTCCTGACCATCTAGCACCCTGGCATCATCTTCAGCGCCCTTCTGTCTGTTCGGCGCCTTTCTGATCTGTCGGCGCCCTTCTCGCCATTCAGCGCTCTTATGGCCTGCCGGCGCCCTTTTCACATTCGGCGCCCTCTGGGCTGACCAGTCGGCGCCTTCATGGTCCTTACCACACAGCATCCTCCTGATCTTTCTGCGCCCTCCACACTTGCCGGCGCCCTCCTGACCTGTCAGCGCCCTCCTTATCGTATTATAGCGCCCTCCTCACCGTACAGCGCCCTTATGGGCCCATCGATAGCGCTTCGGCGATACCTATCACCTAGAGGCTGCAATGGGGCCCTTAGAGTACGGTGTCAGACCCCCCAGAGGCCGGTGTTCGACCCAAGGGTCAGCGAAGGGCATCAAAGGGAAAAGGCCTAAGGTAGGGCCCCAGAGGCTGATGTGGGCCTTCAGAGGCAAGTGCGTGACGCCCAAAGGTAAGGCTTGAGCCCCCCAGAGAACATAATAGGGCCATCAGTGGCCGGTGTAGAGACCTCATAGGCCAGTTTGGGGCCCCTCAGAGGCTAGTGTGGGGCCTCAGGTGTCGGTATGAGGCACTTAAAGACCGTTATGGGTCCTCAGAAGCCGGCATCGATCCTTCAGAAGCCAGTACGGGGCCCTCAGAGGCACATAAGGGTCAGTTTGGGTCCCAAAGACAGAAATGGGAGTTGGGACCATCAGAGGCCGGTGTAGAGGCCTTTAGAGGATGGTTTGGGTCCTTAGGGGCAAAATTAGGGCCCTCAGAGACCAGTACAGGACCTGCAAAGGGCAGTTTGAGACCATCAGAAACCGAATTGGGCACTCAGGTCTCAGAGGCTAATGTGGGTCCTTACAGGCCAGCATGGGGCCCTCAGAGGTTAGCGTGGGGCCCTATAAGACCAACATGGGCCGGCGTTGGGCCCCAGAGGCCATTAGAGGGCCCTCAAAGGCTAAGATGGGCCCTCAGAGGCCGATGCGGGCCCTTAGAGGCCGGCATCAGGTCTTCAGAAGCCCGTGCGGGGCCCTCAGAGGCTAAGGTGGGTCCTTACAGGCCAGCACGGGCCATCAGAGGTCAGTGTGGGGCCCTAAAAGACCGGCATGGGCCGGCGTTGGACCCCAGAGGCCAACAGAAGGCCCTCAAAGGCCAAGATGAGCCCTCAGAAGCCGATGCTGACCCTTAGAGGTCGGCATCGGGTCTTCAGAATCCAGTGCGGGGGGCCCTCAGAGGCTAATGTGGGCCCATACAGACCGGCATGGGGCCCTCAAAGGTCAGAATGGGACCCTAAAAGACTGGCATTGGCCGGCGTTGGAACCCAGAGGCTAGCAGAGGGCCCTCAAAGGCCAAGATGGGCCCTCAGAGGCCGATGCGGACCCTTAGAGGCCGGCATGGGGTCTTCAGAATCCAGTGCGGGGCCCATAGAGGCTAATGTGTGTCCTTTTAGGCCAGCATGGGGTCCTCAGAGGTCAGTGTGCGACCCTAAAAGACCGGCATGGGCCGGCGTTGGACCCCAGAGGCCAGCGGAGGGCCCTCAAAGGCCAAGATGGGCCCTCAGACGCCGATGCGGGCCCTGAGCGGCCGGCATTGGGTCTTCAGAATCCAGTGCAGGGGCCCTCAGAGGCTAATGTGGGTCCTTACAGGCCAGCATGGGGCCCTTAGAGGTCAGTGTGGGGCCCTTAAAGGCCGGCATGGGCCGGCGTTGGACCCCAGAGACCAGCAGAGGGCCCTCAAAGGCCAAAATGGGCCCCCAGAGGCCGATGCGGGCTCTTAGAGGCCGGCATCAGGTCTTCAGAAGCCCGTGCGGGGCCCTAAGAGGCTAAGGTGGGTCCTTACAGGCCAGCACGGGCCATCAGAGGTCAGTGTGGGGCCCTTAAAGACCGGCATGGGCCGGCGTTGGACCCCAGAGGCCAACAGAAGGCTCTCAAAGGCCAAGATAGGCCCTCAGAAGCCGATGCGGGCTCTTAGAGGCCGGCATCAGGTCTTCAGAATCCAGTGCGGGGGGCCCTCAGAGGCTAATGTAGGCCCATACAGACCGGCATGGGGCCCTCAAAGGTCAGAATGGGACCCTAAAAGACTGGCATTGGCCGGCGTTGGAACCCAGAGGCCAACAGAAGGCCCTCAAAGGCCAAGATGGGCCCTCAGAAGCCGATGCTGGCCCTTAGAGGCCGGCATGGGGTCTTCAGAATCCAGTGCGGGGCCCTCAGAGGCACATAAGGGTCAGTTTGGGTCCCAAAGACAGAAATGGGAGTTGGGACCCTCAGAGGCCGGTGTGGGACCTTTAGAGGCTGGTTTGGGTCCTTAGGGGCAAAATTAGGGCCCTCAGAGACCAGTACAGGACCTGCAAAGGGCAGTTTGAGACCATCAGAAACCGAATTGGGCACTCAGAGGCTAATGTGGGTCCTTACAGGCCAGCACGGGCCCTCAGAGGTTAGCGTGGGGCCCTAAAAGACCAACATGGGCCGGCGTTGGGCCCCAGAGGCCATTAGAGGGCCCTCAAAGGCTAAGATGGGCCCTCAGAGGCCGATGTGGGCCCTTAGAGGCCGGCATCAGGTCTTCAGAAGCCCGTGCGGGGCCCTCAGAGGCTAAGGTGGGTCCTTACAGGCCAGCACGGGCCATCAGAGGTCAGTGTGGGGCCCTAAAAGACCGGCATGGGCCGGCGTTGGACCCCAGAGGCCAACAGAAGGCCCTCAAAGGCCAAGATGGGCCCTCAGAAGCCGATGCTGACCCTGAGAGGTCGGCATCGGGTCTTCAGAATCCAGTGCGGGGGGCCCTCAGAGGCTAATGTGAGCCCATACAGACCGGCATGGGCCCTCAAAGGTCAGAATGGGACCCTAAAAGACTGGCATTGGCCGGCGTTGGAACCCAGAGGCTAGCAGAGGGCCCTCAAAGGCCAAGATGGGCCCTCAGAGGCCGATGCGGACCCTTAGAGGCCGGCATGGGGTCCTCAGAATCCAGTGCGGGGCCCATAGAGGCTTATGTGTGTCCTTTCAGGCCAGCATGGGGTCCTCAGAGGTCAGTGTGGGACCCTAAAAGACCGGCATGGGCCGGCGTTGGACCCCAGAGGCCAGCGGAGGGCCCTCAAAGGCCAAGATGGGCCCTCAGACGCCGATGCGGGCCCTGAGCGGCCGGCATTGGGTCTTCAGAATCCAGTGAAGGGGCCCTCAGAGGCTAATGTGGGTCCTTGCAAGCCAGCATGGGGCCCTTAGAGGTCAGTGTGGGGCCCTTAAAGGCCGGCATGGGCCGGCGTTGGGCCCCAGAGGCCATTAGAGGGCCCTCAAAGGCTAAGATGGGCCCTCAGAGGCCGATGCGGGCCCTTAGAGGCCGGCATCAGGTCTTCAGAAGCCCGTGCGGGGCCCTCAGAGGCTAAGGTGGGTCCTTACAGGCCAGCACGGGCCATCAGAGGTCAGTGTGGGGCCCTAAAAGACCGGCATGGGCCGGCGTTGGACCCCAGAGGCCAACAGAAGGCCCTCAAAGGCCAAGATGGGCCCTCAGAAGCCGATGCTGACCCTTAGAGGTCGGCATCGGGTCTTGAGAATCCAGTGCGGGGGGCCGTCAGAGGCTAATGTGGGCCCATGCAGACCGGCATGGGGCCCTCAAAGGTCAGAATGGGACCCTAAAAGACTGGCATTGGCCGGCGTTGGAACCCAGAGGCTAGCAGAGGGCCCTCAAAGGCCAAGATGGGCCCTCAGAGGCCGATGCGGACCCTTAGAGGCCGGCATGGGGTCTTCAGAATCCAGTGCGGGGCCCATAGAGGCTAATGTGTGTCCTTTCAGGCCAGCATGGGGTCCTCAGAGGTCAGTGTGGGGCCCTAAAAGACCGGCATGGGCCGGCGTTGGACCCCAGAGGCCAGCGGAGGGCCCTCAAAGGCCAAGATGGGTCCTCAGACGCCGATGCGGGCCCTGAGCGGCCGGCATTGGGTCTTCAGAATCCAGTGCAGGGGCCCTCAGAGGCTAATGTGGGTCCTTACAGGCCAACATGGGGCCCTTAGAGGTCAGTGTGGGGCCCTTAAAGGCCGGCATGGGCCGGCGTTGGACCCCAGAGACCAGCAGAGGGCCCTCAAAGGCCAAAATGGGCCCCCAGAGGCCGATGCGGGCTCTTAGAGGCCGGCATCAGGTCTTCAGAAGCCCGTGCGGGGCCCTCAGAGGCTAAGGTGGGTCCTTACAGGCCAGCACGGGCCATCAGATGTCAGTGTGGGGTCCTAAAAGACCGGCATGGGCCGGCGTTGGACCCCAGAGGCCAACAGAAGGCTCTCAAAGGCCAAGATAGGCCCTCAGAAGCCGATGCGGGCTCTTAGAGGCCGGCATCAGGTCTTCAGAATCCAGTGCGGGGGCCCTCAGAGGCTAATGTAGGCCCATACAGACCGGCATGGGGCCCTCAAAGGTCAGAATGGGACCCTAAAAGACTGGCATTGGCCGGCGTTGGAACCCAGAGGCCAACAGAAGGCCCTCAAAGGCCAAGATGGGCCCTCAGAAGCCGATGCTGACCCTTAGAGGCCGGCATGGGGTCTTCAGAATCCAGTGCGGGGCCCATAGAGGCTAATGTGGGTCCTTTCAGGCCAGCATGAGCCCTCAGAGGTCAGTGTGGGGCCCTTAAAGGCCGGCATGGGCCGGCGTTGGACCCCAGAGACCAGCGGAGGGCCCTCAAAGGCCAAAATGGGCCCCTAGAGGCCGATGCGGGCTCTTAGAGGCCGACATCGGGTCTTCAGAATCCAGTGCGGGGCCCTCAGAGGCACTTAAAGGCTAGTCTTGGGACTAGAGAGACAGAAATGAGGCCACCAGAGGCCGGCGTGAGGCTATCAGACGCCGGATGGGCCCCTGAGGCCGGTTTAGGGGCCCTTAAAGGCCAGTGGAGGGCCCTCAGAGGTCAATGTGGGTCCTCAGCGGTCAATGTGGACGCTTGACCGCCACTGAAGGGCTCTCAGAGGTCAGTGTAGGACCCTCAAAGACTGGTATAGGAGCTGTTAATAGCTGGCGTGGGTTTCTCGAGCCTCGTGACAATCGAATACGGGCCAGGGCCCCATACGGCCATGGGGGCCCATCGGTTGTTTGGGGGGGGGGCAAATGATATGATGCCCCCCTGATTTGCCTTTTGGGGGGCATGGCCCTGATGCCCCCCCCCCCTGCGACCGCCACTGGAGCCGTCCGCCTTGCATACACCTATGCATTCATATCTCGGCCAACACCGACCAGCTGAGCGCCACACGGACACATTTGGCAGCACATACACCAGTGCGAAGGAAATCCCCTCCGCTAATACTTTACGCATAACAGGCCTAATGAAGAGGGGTTCCGCGCAAGCAACAGGTAAGTATGCGCATAGAGTAAATACAACAAAACTGGTCGTTAACATCTAAACATGCTAAAGTATAGCATAAAAGGCATTAAATCCACAAAACCAGTGGCTGAAGCCGCCTCTGTCAAGTAAATTGTGCCGTCAAGTGTAAGTGCAATGCGCCCAAATCAAACATAAAAGTGTCTGGAAAGGGCGCATATGCGCTCGGATCATACTGCAGAGCGTCGTAAAATGGCGCAGTGCGCTTTTATCTGACTCGGTAGTGTCGTTTTTAGGCTAAGTGTCTGATAATTGCGCCTGAAGTCGACTCGGGAAGATTATTCAAACAGGTATTTCGAGAAAAATACAGTGTTAAAAGCAAAAAAAAAGCTGTTGGAATGCGTTTTGCAAACACACCTATCAATTAAAAGTGTTTGGGTCACCTTCAGGTCATTATTTAAAAAAAAACTTGTTCACCGAATTCCAGCTCAACATCTAGGTAAGGTATACGACACCCACTCCGTCTTCGCGGCAAAATCCTTCATCTGAAAATTCAAGTACATATGGTTGTGAGTGTGATGTACCAAATGTATGCATTATGCATCAGAAATGACGAGCGAGAAAATCTCTTTCAAATGAGCATCATTTTTTAAAGATTGGTTACGAAATAAACGAATGAGAACAGAAAAACGGAAAGTGCTCGACCACTCAGGGTCCAACAGGACTGTTGAATACAGGCGCAATTTACCCACGATTTGTCGCGAATGAGCGCAGTTTTACCGCATCGTTCTGCATCGCGTTTTTCTCATTTGTGGCGGAATCAAACAGTGTCCTGATACTATCACATATTCCGGGGGGCTAAATTTACCTCTTTTCATTGCAGCGAGCTTCCTAGAATGCATAACTTTGAAGATTTTGCGACATGAAAGAAATGTCGTATTTCAGCGCAGTTTGAGTGTGCAATTTGCGGCAACTGTCGCTTTTAAGCGCTGTCGTTTTATTTTGCGCAAAGTCGAATTCGAGCGCAAAAAAGTCGAATGAGGGTTGAATCGCATTCCCGGCGTGCAAGCCGGCTCTCCATCGTTTGTGCACACACACCGGCTACAGCCGTCGTGCTGCACACTCCACTCCGAGCCCGGCTGGCAGCCTGTGAAAAACAGCGAGGGTGAAGCCCGGGAAGTTAGACGGGATTGTGACTAGCATTAAACGGAACACTGGCCTGGCATATTTACTATTTAGGAAGCGCACGCGAGATGCAAGACGTCGCTCCAACTTTTATCCATATGAAACAAGACACAAATACCGACGGATGAAAAGATGAGAAGGAACACGCTTGGCAAGAGAGGACAAGTTAATTCAATTAAAAATGCATCCTAATTCTCTTGAGATCCAAGCATTGGTGATTGAAGAAGTCATGGCTGGTTTTGGAATGGAGTTTGTCGCGGTTTCGTAGCGTCACTCGTCGCTCACCCTGTCCGAGGCAGACTTTGGTGGCGAACTGGCTCGGTCCCTCGGCCAGTCCGGGCGGACAGGGGGCGTCGATGGCCACCTGGACGTCACCGAACTGCAGCTGCGGCCCGCACTGGCAGCGGTAGCAGCCGGAGGCGGCGTCCAACACCTCGCCACAGTCGGCCGGACACGGACCAGAACAGTACTGGCGGCCCTCGCGGCCACCGCCCGGAACAGCTAAACAAGCAAGCACACCGACAGCCGGAGAGATGAGAATCGGAAACAATACACTCCCATTTGGACCGCTAAATTGAGGAGTTATCGCGACAATGCGAATGTTTTTTGGATGATAGCGCATTTGGATGGTCAGGTATAAAGCATTATTACAGTATTGTCGTAGTAAATCAGAGGCTTGGCAAGCGGTGCATCAACGATATTAACACATTTACTCGCACCTGGTGAGCAGGTTTTGGTGGCGAACTGGTGCTCCTTGGTGGTGAAGCCGGGCGGACACGGCTCGTCAATGGCCACAGTGATGTCGCCCTCCTCTAGGCGCGGCCCGCACTGACAGTACTGGCAGTAGCTGTCGGAGCCGGCCGTGCCGCAGTCGGCCGGACAGCCCCGCAGCTGGCTGTCACACACCTGCACGTCGCCGTACTCTGCAGAAGAAAATTAGGCCTTTGCTGTTTTGATATGCACTCTTCAACATGCTTTAGCACTCTGGTCAAGAGCTATCGTAGTTCAGGCTTTCGGCTTCATCTAGTGGTGAACGCTTGATGATTGATATAAGCTTATATTTATGATTCATAAAGGAAATATTTGAGAGAGCAACGTGTGCTTAGTAGGACAAATAACATTCTGGTATAAGACATATGTTTCGCGGTGTGAACTGTGAAAATGAAGATCGCGCTATATGCTAATTAGCATTAGTTTTTTAGTGACTCTAATTTTACAGCGAGACATTCGATACTCACCTGGAAGGGTACAGTCCCGCAAAGTGCACGTGGGGACACCACTATCTTGGCAGATGCAAATGTCGCACTTGATGTTATATGTGGTATTTGGTACACATTCTGAAAAAGCATGAGAAGAGACAATTGACTCCAAATGAACATCTTTCATTCCAACGGCAGAAAGATATCACCCGACGGGAAGACTGGCTTATTACATTGGCAGCGCGTTGCCGAGGCTCGAAATGCCAGGTAGGTGTTTTAGGTTGTTTTATGCAGCCGGGTTCGACTCCCGAGGTTCCTCAGTACGAGTTGGCATTCGTCGGGAAAGCGGTACTCGGTGTTGATCCAGTTTTCCCAACAGACGATTTGTTTCAGCTGCGTAACAAGATGTCAAAGAGGAAACAAGTAACAAAGCTCAGCCGCAACCCTCGCTTCCCGTCTCAATGACTCAGAATATGAGCATCAGCAGTGCAGTGGCGACTGAAGTCCAGCTGATGCCAACTACTAACTGGATGTGTCCAACGTCAGCACGATTTATCTTGCAAAGATTTAGCGAAGCTGGTTGAAAACTTCCAGTGACCAATTCATCCGATGCATAAATATTATGTCTGCAGAGGAATTAGCAGAATATCAGCGCAAAAGACAGAGGGATTTAGATACAATCACATCCATGAGACTAAACCGCAAACTAGCAGATGAATCCCGAATCCCGATCACAACCAGGAGTGCTTTCCATAGAATATTTTGCGGGTAAAAATATGCCGGACCGGTTTTCGGCAGCGGCTCACCTTCCCTGGTGGGGGCCCGGCAGACCTTGGTGGTCAGCTGGGTGGGACCGGGCAGCGTGTCCGGGGGACACTGCTGGTAAATAGGCACCACCGTGTCCCCCGGAGCCAGCTCGGGGCCGCACTGGCAGTAGGCGCAGTTCTCCTGGGTGGAGACGCGCACCGTGCCGCAGTCGGCCGGACACTCGAGGCTGTCGCAGATCTTCGTGTCGCCCTTTGCTGCAACATTTACAAACAAACATGGCAAGGTTATTTGCAGCAGCAATGCCCACCATCTCTGAGATAGGTGATGCGGGGTTTTCCCAGGGCTATTGTCTGATAAACCGGTCGACGCTTGCCAGTTGAGCAATCGCCAATTTATTGCAATACACATATAATCCTAAAAGAGATGTGGTTCCAGTACCTACTATTCGCAATGCCCTGTTACATAATACATAACTGTTTCCAGAGTATGATTACACCATCCTAAAACATGCTCATCGCTAATTCATGAAAGGAAGCAACAAACTACCAGGCTATCATAAACAAGAAATGAGCATTCAAAAGATTGTCTCGATCATTGAAAGCACGGAAGTTATCAAGGTATTCTGGAAGCAGTACATACAACATTCATATACAAGCATACCAGTATGAGAGACTCACGTAGCGTGTCGATGGGTCCACAGGCCTTGAAGAAAGCGCCCGACTCCCTGAAGTCGGTACCGGGAGGACAGGGCTCCTCGAACGCAACGTGGGTGTCTCCCGGCTCTCCTACGCCACATGGACAGTCGAAGCAATCCTTGATTTTGTTGTACTTGGTGCCACAATCTTGAGGACATTCCGGCAGACCACCGTCGCATGTCAGGGTAAGTGCTGCAAAACATTCATCGCCAGCGTCAAAAATCGCTTCGCAGACTTCGTCATATTTGAGTTGCATTTCACAAAACACTGTTGAAGGATGTTAGATACATAGATGCGATTACCGGACTCATGGAGTTTATTATAAAAATAATAACTGTATACTTCCCCAGCCGATGAATAGCAAATCATACGCATATTGCATGCATAACCATTTGTAACACTGCTTGTATTCATTAGTAGATGCTCATTCTTTTCATTAGTTTTGTTCAAGCGAACCGAACCATCTATTTGTGCTCGACAGCCGATGGTATATAGTTATGTTGCACGACTAACCTACATACTCACGTGTTGGGTCTCGCTGGCACGGGGTGCAGGCCGGCTCGCCGTCCTGAGTGCAGATGCACAGACTGCAACCGCCTCCGAGGGCGTTCCAAGGACCCGAGCCGGGCGTGCAGCCTGTAAATAAGGTCGCATTTGTGTTGCGGTAGGATGCGGTTAGCTGAGTCGATTTTCAATCTTTGTAGGTTTTTTTTAGCTCAGGGAAGAGTCAATTTTGTTTGGATGGTCATCGCCTTAACGAATGGAATATTACGACGTTGGCGGGTGATTATACAGATGTGACGAAAGCAACATATTATTGAACATCCGGGCGACAAACAAGCAAGTTGAGGAGAAAAGATACATGACGTTGTCATTGTGCCCCTTACTTGCATTTCTGATTTTCAAATTTGTGTACACACCTTGTCCACGGCAGATTTTCGTGGCGAACAGCGTGGGTCCCTGCTGAAGGCCGCTGGGACACGGCTCGTCCACGGCCACCACCACGTCCCCGAACTCGAGGTCCGGGAGGCAGCGGCAGCGCACGCACTGAGCGGCCGCGTCCAGCTCCTCCCCACAGTCGGCCGGGCACGGGCCGTCGCAGTACCGCTTGACAGGGATGTCGGGAACGTCGCCACCGCCGCCACCCAGGATCGCTGACGAATATCGGTGACGAGGTCACTGAGGGTCTTCTGAGATGGTTCTTCGACCCACATACAGTTGCAGACCGCGACAAATTTTAAACACAGTGTCTATAAAAAGAAACGCCACAGCCGTTGGCTACCGTGGTTGAGTAACACGCATCTGACTCAAGGTCGTATAAGGGACCAAAAAGCGTCGTTTATAAAAGCGCCCACGTCACATTTGCATGTGCTCCCAGAGATCTGCCGATCTCTCTCTCTCTCTCTCTCTCTCTCTCTCTCTCTCTCTCTCTCTCTCTCTCTCTCTCTCTCTCTCTCTCTCTCTCTCTCTCTCTCTCTCTCTCTCTCTCTCTCTCTCTCTCTCTCTCTCTCTCTCTCTCTCTCTCTCTCTCTCTCTCTCTCTCTCTCTCTCTCAATTTCCTACGTTTTCCGTGCTGACAGTCGGTCTTGCCCTGGCAGTGGAAAGGACCCTGGTCTCCACTCTGGCAGTCTTCGTTGGTGCACGTTATCTGCCCGGTGGCTACGCAGGTACAGGTGTTGCAGGCCTCTTGCCAGGAAGACCCCGGAGTACATTGGGAATTCAAGTCCGCTAAGACATTGAGAACGTCAGACGGTCAATGCACTGGAGATCGACACTACATGGTAATATATCTAAAGAACATCTAGCTGGCCCTGAACCCATGCCTCAACTTCATGTAAGTGAAGTTGTTGCAAGTGAATGTAAACTTTATTGTAAGATAAGAATAAAGCAGTTTCAAGTCATTTTGCAAGCTGTTACATTTGGGAACTTGAACCCTCCTCACAAATGTCTGATCCAGCCCGAATGATTCAAATTTCAAACCTTCGTTTCCCGACCGAACGACTCACTGGACTCAGCGCGGACGATGCCGCGCTTGCAGAACAGTCGCCAGCCGGCGGTGACTCGGATCTCTCCGTCGACCTCGCAGGCCATCGGCTCGCCGGGAGTACCGTTCAGACAGCCCTTCTCGGTGCACTGGTACTGGCCGCCCACTGTGCACGTGCACCGGTTCTGGCACTGGTCGATGAACGCCAGCCCGTGACGACATGGCACTGGAACAGTAGTGAAAGGCACGCGAAAAGGAGAGGGAATGTATGCTGGACCCAACAGGGATAGGGCGAAATTTTAGCGTGGTTATAGTCCCATCCGTCCTGGGTGATGCATGATATGTGTAGATCATTGAATGTCAAATTTTCAGATCGGTCTTTTGCTCTTCAGCATGGTCGGAAGTAACATGTCTCTCATTATCGCTTTGAATGGTAGGAACAAATTGCTAACTTTGGAATTTTTGTCCATACTAATCATGTAACTGATAAAACATTATTTCTAACATATAAAAAGCATCGGTCGGTATTCAGATTTTTTTTTAATCATTTCACTTTAAAATAAGCTCAAAAGGGTTCATTTTTTTGCTGCAACAAACATTTTCAGACGATGTACCGTGGTCAAAAGCCTGTGTATTTTGTGTGTGTGCGGTGTGGTGGCGCTTATCTAAGTATATACGAGAAGGCGCATAATATACCTAGATATAGCACACTTTTTACTGGTGACAAAACTGAAATGATGATGCTCTTCTTGCAAGTATACGAGTACATGTCTTAACCCGCGCCCCGTAGGACTACCGGTGGACCCTACCACCCGTAGGGGGGGGGGGGCGTTTCGGCCCCCCTAAGATCTCGAAAATTCACCGGCCGATTTTCAAAATTCAAACGGCGTTCGATAGCTTCACCCGGGAACTACCTTGTGTCCAAATTTAATTGACCTAGGTCAAATCGATGACGTCACAGGTCAGGTCACAGAGGTCAGGTCACTGGGGGTCACCTGGGGGTCACAATATGAAAGTGTCGTGTGATGCATGTTTTATGGTCCATTTTACATGACAAATGCGATTATGTGGGTCAGGCAGCCTTTGGGGCCAGCTTAGGTCACGTTTTGGTGAAGGTCAGGTCAAGGTCAGGTCAAATTAGGTCAAATTTCAAAGTTGATATTTTTGCATAAAATGGGTATCGATTCGACGCAGCTCTCCACGGGGAGTCTAATGGTGGTCTTTTTTGTTTGCTCTACGTGGTCTAGAATTGCCAAAAATTGAGTTTGAAAATTTGACGTCATCATTTTTGAACAGTTTTTTTTGCTATAACTTGGCCAAAAAACAAGATATTGATCTGAAATTTGGTATGTAGATAGAAGACGGTAGGTACTATCACATATATTCCGTTTTTTTAACTCAAATTTTTTTTGGATTTTTTGGCAATTATATCCAAAAAATGCTTTTTTTGATTTTAGGGGGTAAAAACGAAAAAAAAAATTCAAAAATCCGAGATCGCAGTTTTGTAGCCCTGTCAATTCTACACCTTTTATGTCGGATCATTTTTCTGTATCTTCAAAGCTGTAGGCCTGACAGCTCTTCTCGCGAAGGTCTTTTTTTCGGTCGAAAATGGCAGAACATGACGTCATTCTGACGTCATTTGTGGCCAACCTATCATAGCCTCTGGAAGAATTTTTGGTCACAATGTGTAAAATTGATGTCCGGAGGGGTCCTGAAAGTTTGGTGGCGATATCTCCAGCCGTTTAGGAGATATCGACGGAAAGGGACAGGGGTGCCGTTTCGGCCCCCCCCCCCTACGGGGCGCGGGTGGGGTTTTTCTCAGCCGATAAGGCCGTTTCTGTGATCGTTAGATACTCTGAATATATATGTAAATGGACAAAGGGCGATGTCTGCAAATGGTGATTGACCCGATCACGTAAACAGTCAACGCGGGGGTGAGAGTATGCAGACGCATCTCTGGCGGACTCTGTTTGGGGTTCTGGCGCACTGTTTGCGTGGTGAACGCTCCTCGCCAGCTGCATAGCGGTCTGCTAGTGATCGGTGGACCACTGGGTGATGAAAGATCACCTACAGTGGCTGACAGTTAACCTAAAATGGTCCAAAATTCCTCGCCTGATGAGGGGGCAAACCATTTCATCTGAATATTCATCAGTAGTTATTCGATGTGGGCGAATATCTGAGAAGATTTTAGCATTCTCAGCCAAACGCATATTCGAAAAGTAAATCATGTATGAAATATCATGCTTAAAGTTACACCAAAGCACAGCTCATCACCATTACATACATTACAAATATTGTTAGAATTCACTATTATTCATTGAGAGGTATCCATTACAAGTACGCTAATCCTAGCCAGCAGTTATTCCGACGTTCATCCTTGACCATATCATTTTTAAACGTGAGCTCCAAACAAATGAGATTGCTGAACTATTGCATGTGGTGCGTCGGCGCACAGTGCATACCTAATAATCCTTTTTCCTGTGTTCTCGGTGCATAGTGAAGTCGAGTATTTAGATCTTTCAGAGATATTTTTCAATGAAGCTTTGGTCAGAGCCACCAAAATCAATTGACCGGTCTCTCTTGCATTTCACAATCCATGTGACGGCCAGCTGGCAGCCATCAAAGGAGGACACGTTGTCCGGCTCCTCCCCCTACCGTTTTTCGTCAAAAACTTCTAAACATGTTAGCCCTCGCCGGACCTATTGGTTTTCTACACACGTGCCGGCCGAGGGAGGGGGGGGGGGGCGACCCCACCTTCGCCATTTGGCCCTTAGTGGAGCTAGTGCGTCGCGGAAAAAAACGAGTGCCGCTACGAGACACAGCGATTGATACCCGATTTTAACCCTCGCCCGTATAGGGGGGGGGGTCGAACGGACCCCCCCATGGTTTTTCGCGAATAACTCGCGTAAAAAGCGGCCGATCGCGACGAAACTTTCAGTACTCTCGCGTTAATCAACTTTACACCTACCCTGAAAATTTCATGACCCTGACCCCAATGACCTTTGACCTGTGACCTACTTTTCGAGACCATGTTTGGCCGGAATCGCGATTCGGCGTATGTCGGCTCGCATTAGCCGCGCGTTTGCAGTCTTTTCGTGGTTTCAAGCGTTCAAACATGTGATATGATGCTGCCCCCATGCATTAGGGTGGGAATCAAGGTCACCTGAAGGTCAGGTCAGGTCATTGACCTTTGGTGACCTCGGTTCACCTTTTCGAGTTTTACATGTTTCTAGGCCAGTTTTTGGAGCTGAATTCGAATTTAGCAACCATATGAACATTTACGAAGTGGTTTTGGTGCCTTCGTTACATGTTACGAAGCTGTCAGAGGCGGTTGACACCTAGGAATACCCGGCAGGACCCCTACTGGTTGACCTGACCTGACCTGACCCGACCCGGACTAAATGCATAAATACATCATCTGTGATCAAAACTAACATGATATTCGTGATCAGCGCCCCGAAAAACCCCATAGCAGCCACACTTTACGACGTTCTAACAGGTCCCGATTTTCCCGACTTTTGGGTCATTGACCTGACCTGCAAGGTCAACCAATGACCTAGGACCTTAAAATTAGGTATCATCGGCTTCCTCTCGTCACGGGCAACACGCTGGTTTTTCCGCGAAACTCTAGCTCGATCAGGGGCGAAACGGCAAGGGGGGGGGTCCAACGGACCCCCCCCCCCCTTATACGTTCGCGGCTGGAAAAACACCAATACGGGCGAGGGTTAAGGCCCTAGGTCAACCAGTTACCTCTGACCAGATCTGAGTTCAGGTCAAATGCCCCAAGGTCCGGTTCTTTTTTTGTGAATAGCTTCGCAAAAAACGGCCGCAGAGCCGCCATTTTGGCAGCATCGTGTTCGCCTCGCTCAGGCGCATCGAATGCTATGCTTTTTGTTTGGGTGAGGTCAACTTAGGGTATTGACTCCGGGTCATGGTCAGGTCAGTGCCCCCAGGTCACTAAATTGGTCGAAAGGGGTCATGTCGCATATCATTCGATTTGGCAGGTCTTCCTGAGTCCATTGGTGGCTCTTCCGACTCGCTAGCTTAATTTGCTCGGGAGTTATTGACGAAAACTAATATGACCATAATGACGTCATAAATGACGTCACGCAAGATCAACATTTCAAAAGTAACGCATCAAACCTGGCAAGGAGTGCATGAAAGCACGATTCTGTGTGCTTGGGATAGTTGGAGATCGTTCCCGGCGCCAAAATAGCAGTTTTCATTTTCCCCCATTGACTTATAATGGTGAGGTCACGAAAATGAACTGACCTTATATGACGTTTAGGAAAAATACAAAATATACAAGTTGTGAGGCTCGTAATAGGCGTTTTCACGACGGGCTATCCGGCAAATGCACCTGATTTGACCAAGTCAAAACTTGATCTTTTGACTTGAAGTCAAAAGATCCGGCTTGAATCATAGGTCAGGTATGCCGAGGTTCAGCTCTCTATCGCTAGCGTGTTCGGAGCTATCGCAAAAAAAAAACATGGGGGAGGGGTGGCACTACAACATTGTGGATGTTGATGCAAAAACGCGGCCATGTGCCCCGGCGTGGGTTACGCTAAGCTACGGTGCACTTTTAGAAAGACTGAAACAGTTCACAGACACTAACCACTTTCGCCGTTTACATGCGATTGCTAGTTACTTACGAGCTTCTGTAGGCTTTAGTGATGTTTGGTATGCTGAAAGAGACATCAAAAATATATTAGAATATGTGCGGAATGGATTTCATGGCGTCGGACGACAGATACTAGTATTATTGCATTTGCCTTAGCTATTCGCATTTCGCTTGACATTCATTTCGGTGACTCATACGTGCTTCATACTACGGAATTCAAGCATACATAACGTAACAATCAAAATCATTTGAACCGAACTGTTCATTGTGGCATTTTTTCAGCCACCCTTGTCCTCACCTGGCGAGCCAGCTGCGGTGACAGCGACCATCAACAGGCCGGCTGCGGCTACCAGGGCCCGGCCGAAGACCGGCCGGGAGACGCACCGACGTCCCTCCATCGTGTAGGCCCGCGAGACACGGGACTGCAGTGGGCGGCTGGAGGTGCACCCCTAAATACCCCCTCCCCGCGCCCCCCGACGGCGGCGGCGGGGGGGGGGGGGTGCAGCGGACGGTCCGGGAGGCGTGGGCGCAGAGTCAGTCCAGAGCAGGACAGTCCGCAGACGTCATTCAAAGTGGTGATGACGTCATTGCAATGCATCGGTGTGGTGGAAAAGCCTTTTTGATACTACATTTTGGTGCTTTTGGACTTTGTAATATGCAATAGCTATGGAAAAGAGGAGCTACGTATGATCTTCAACAATGTATCAATGAATGAAGAATGCCAGCAAATCGGTGCTATTTTGAGTCGTCTGGAGGTAACGACAAATGAATGTTTTCTTGGAAGCAAAACATTGGAGCAAGTGTTTCGTCTCCGATTGCAGTTTGCATGAAAGTTAACCCGCGCCCCGTAGGGGCCCCTCCTGTCCTTTTCCGTCGATATCTCCTAAGCGGCTGAAGATATAGCCACCAAACTTTCAAGACCCCTCCTCTGGGCCTCAATTTTACACATAGTGACCAAACATTTTCCAGAGGCTATGATAGGTTGGCTTTAAATGACGTCAGAATGACGTCATGTTCTGCCATTTTAGACCGACTGCATACCAAATTTCAGATCGATCTCTCGTTTTTTAACCAAGTTATAGCGAAAAAAAAACTGTTTACAAATGATGTCAAATTTTTAACACGCGCAGTGGAAGGGGGGGGGGCGGATTCCGCCCACCCCTCCTGTTTTTCGCCAATAACTCGCGCCGCAAGCATGATATTAATGTGAAATTTTGGCTACCTGTCCAGAATTGAACTGCAGATCTTCTCGTGCAAGAAATAAGAAAATCGGGTCACAACTTTTCTTGTAATAACGGTGTAGCGGCGGCGCGGCGGCCGGCGCTAGCCGTTACGCGCCGCCTGAATTGTAGACTGTGCCGGGGTGGGACGGTTCCGTCTTTACATCGCGCTCCTTACCGCTGATTATATTCGATTCGCGCCAAATTTTGTGAGAAGACTAAGAAATGTACAGGCAATCTCATGGTCAAATAATTTTGAAAATCGGCCGGTAACAACTTGAGTTATGAGTATGTAAACACAAACTTGTGATTGCCGCGTTTCCCGCGTCGGCCGATCCCGCTTCAGCCGGCGACATCTTACCCTTAGCAGGCTTCTAACTGCCATATTCATTGTTGGATTAACTAGAAATTCACCATACATACTCACAAATGTTTGGTCTTTTGTATAGTGAAAGAAAAAAGAAAATCAGCCGGTAACTTTTTGAGTTATCGGCGTGTAAACGCAAAAAAGTCGCAAATATGGCAGATTTGACCACATTTGACGTCATTTCACCTTGAAGATATTGAACTAGGGTCATGAAATTCACACACAACAGAGTTTCCCATGGCCCCCACCTACCCTCCAAATTTCATCTTGCTAGCTCCAGTGGGAGCTGAGATCTTAGGGAGGGGGCGACATCCGCCCCCCCCCCCTCGACTTGCACTGGGCGACGGGCGTAGTACTCGCGACCCTTCCACTGCGCGTGTTAAACTTAATTTTTGGCAATTTTAGACCACGTAGGGCAAAACGAAGACCACCATTAGACTCCCAGTGACGAGCTGCATCGAATCGATAACCATTTTATGCAAAAATATCAACTTTGAAATTTGACCTAGTTTGCCCTGACCTTGACCTGACCTTGACATGACCTTGACCTGACCTTGACCTGACCTTGACCTGACCTTCACCAAAACATAATCTGAACTGACCCCAAGGACTGCCCTGCCTGTCCCATAGAATCGCATTTGGCATATAAAATGGACCATAAAACATGCATCACATGATATTTTTAATTTGTGACCCTCAGTGACCTGACCTCTGTGACCTGACCTGGTATCAGTGACCTCAAATAGCAAAATATATGTTTGGCGAACATTTCCCCATCGATAATTTTCAATGAAATGCATTTTACTCGATTTTACAACGCATTTCTTGAAATGCCTGTAAACGGTGAAAATTCGACCTTTGACCTGACCTGTGACGTCATCGGTTTGACCTAGGACAATGAAATTCAGTCGCAAGGTAGTTCCCCATTGGGGCTATCCAACGCCGTTTGCCGCTTGTCGCTATGTTGCGTGGTTCTCGAGATCTTAGGGGGGGGGGGGCAAAATGCCCCCCCCCCATCAGACCGCGTTGCTCGGCAGACCCCATCAGGGCGCGGGTTAATAGAAACGATAATTTCATAGTATAACTTTTGAAGAGGGAAAATATCTGCAATACCTAGTTCCTTTCCATACTACAATCAACAATTTTGTCATTGCACCAACCAAAGAACAGATGTATGAATTTATCCTTTTTTTGCACTGATGTGCCCCACTCTCCCCTATGCCATCAGAAATGGTACCGGTTTACCCCGGACCATGCTGCAGGAAGGGTACCGATGGACCCGTGACCATTCCAACAGAAAGGACCCCGGTTGACCCGAGACCTAAACATTGGGAGCCGTTGGATTCCTGTCGTAAAGAGCGGCAAGCGTATTTTCTGTGAAACCATACCTCTTTTATGGCTAAACGCTAGGAAGTCGGTCTAACTCCTCCTTTCCCTTCCCTATCCTTCTTATTCCGTCAAAGGGGAAAAAGTAAATGCCAGCGATGACATTGGTGATGAAGCAATACTGGTGATGAGGAGCACGGAGCCGAAACTTCATGATGAAACAAGGCAAATACAAGCAGCTCATTTATTCGACAGTGATAGTTATGGAACCATGCAAAGCGCAAGCATCCGAGCATAGCTACATTTTGCAGGTATTTATCATGGTCTGATGTTACTGTATGAACACCTAAAACACGTCCAGGCTGACCCGTGGGATGGCCGCCGCGGTACAAAGCGTCATCTTGTTGTGCGCACTGATGGGCTCGAGCACGAGTGGCAGCACACCATCCCGTCCACCGGGCTGGTTGTCGCAGAGAAGGCGAGCCAGACTGGCCTTCTGCACCTCGGCCAACTGAGCGCCACTCAGTGCGCGGTCGTAGAAGAACCGGTCACCATCGCGCGCCCTGCGGAACTGCTCTTCAATGATACATTGGAAGGCGGGCCCCACCCTGGCGGCCGGCGCCCGGCCCTCCAGCACGCCGCCCACCCAGAGGTCGATATCTCGCGGACTGCCGTAGACGGACTGCAGGGCACCCAGCTCTGGCTGCGGCACCACGCCCTCCAGGTCGGTCCAGACGCTGACGTTGGTGCCCGTGCACAGCTCGCGCACGTCAGCGAACGTCGGCAGACCCAGCTCCCTGCCGCGCAGCACGTGCGCTGCCGCCTCCTCGGCCGGCTCAGAGTTCGTCTGTCCGCCGCCGCCGTTCCTCAGCCGTCTGCTAAAGCCAGATGCTGCGGCCAGACCCTGCACCGCGTCCAGGAAAGAGCGCCTCCTGCTCTTACTGTCCTCGCGTTCGGCCGGAGCTGTCGCAGCGGAGCGTTGCCAGAACCTGAAGGCTGCGGCTGCAAACTCAACATTCACTGTGGGGTCGTCATCGAGACTGGTCGCTATGGACAGACGCTGGCCTGCCGCGGCGCCCAGCACGTGCGGCAGATACTCGCGGTAGATGATGTGCTGCCACTCGGCGATAACCACGCGGCGAGCCAGCTGGAAGATGCGCTCGTCCTCCCAGTCGCGATGGTTGCGCCGGACCGCGTCAGCCACCCGGTTGTGCTCACGGAGAAGGATCTGGTGAAGCTGATCGGACGACACCTCGAGGGTGTGGCGCTGAGCGGGGAGACGTCGCGGGCGGAACAGCGACGCCGAGCCGCGGTAGCTGCCGCGCGGCGAGCTCCAACTGGTCTGAGGAGCGCCATAGTGGCTGGAGGGAGGTGGTGGCGGAGCGCCATAATCTGGGGAGGGCGGTGCAGAATAAGATGGATGCGGAGCTCCGTATTGGCTGGACGGTTTGTCCACGTATATGTACTTTACGATGCCAGGCGGTCCCGCAGGGCCTCTTTCGCCCTTCATGCCAGGACTGCCAGTGTCACCTTTAGAGCCCTTAGGCCCAGCTGGTCCCTGCGGGCCATCATTTCCCATCTTTCCCTTATCACCCTTTTCTCCCTGACTCCCCTTTTCACCACGATCTCCTTTCATTCCTTGATCTCCCTTGGGTCCCATCATTCCTTTCATTCCTTGGTCGCCCTTTGCTCCTTGATCCCCTTTCATGCCATCATCTCCTTTTGGGCCCTTAGGTCCCGTATCTCCCTTCATTCCATCTGGACCTTGATCACCCTTCATTCCCTTAGCTCCATCATTGCCCTTCATTCCAACATCTCCTTTATCTCCCTTAGGACCAGTGTCTCCCTTTTGCCCCGTCGGCCCTGGACCCCCTTTCATGCCCTTCGCTCCTTTCATTCCATCTTGACCTGTATCTCCTTTTTGACCCGGTTCGCCTGGGGCGCCTGGCTGACCTTGCGGACCTCGTCTACCCCGCGGTCCCTCTGGTCCCTCGTCCCCTCTGCTGCCCTTCGGACCTACCTCGCCTTTCATGCCTGGTGGACCTTTCATACCCTTCATGCCTGGTTGTCCCGGCATGCCTTTTTGTCCTGGAAGTCCGGGCTTTCCAGGTGGCCCCTCCACACCTTTCATGCCCGGTGGCCCTTCAGCGCCCTTTTGGCCCGGTGTTCCTTTCATTCCGTCCATACCTGGGTCTCCTTTCATGCCCTTCATTCCTGGAAACCCGTCCTTTCCCTTCATTCCCGGTGGACCCTGCATTCCTTTCATACCGGGTAGGCCTTTCATCCCTGGCCCTCCCTTGGGTCCTGGTGTACCCGGTTCGCCTCGGTCTCCTTTCATACCCGGCATGCCCTTATCACCTTTGTTTCCCTTCGGGCGCTTTGTAGTCAAACTTCTTACGTCGTCGCCACCAGTGATCCCCTCAGAGCCTGACTGGGAAGCCCTAAACGAGAACTGGTTCTGCTCAGCGCTCCTTGACGGAGTGATGTAGCTTCCAGGCGGCGGGCTGAGCTCGGCCTGCGCAGACCTGCGCAGCCTCAGGTGCTCTTCAGAACCCGCAAACAGATCATTGTCCAGGGAGAGCTCGCGCTGCTGCTGCTGGCGCCCGCGGTCGGCCCTCAGCCTGCCACCCTGGAAGGTGCGCAGTCGTCGCCCAGCGGCGGCAGAACCTCCGTACACCATCTCCAGATCCAGGTAGGCTGAGGCCTCCGAAAGCGGCGCCGCAGGCCGCATCACGCAGTCGAGCGGCTGCGCCGGCAGCAAGCGCACAAAGTTGACGCAGCTGGTGTCCATGTGCAGCGGCAGACAGGCCGGGTGGTGCTCCGTGCAGCAGTCGGGCTCGCGGCCGTCCTCCAGCCGGAATGGTGCCGTGCGGGCCAGGTCCAGTCCGATGAACTCGGAGAGCGTGGACGCCCACCGACTGAGCGGCTCGGCCAGAGGCTGGTGCGCCACCAGAGAGCCCACCAGTGCCGCCGGCGGCAGCGGCGAGCCGTCTGACGCCAGTGAACGGGGCTCGAAGAACAGGTGGTCCTCGTAGGTGGCGCCGGTCAGCCGTCCCAGTCCCGTCAGCGCTCGGCCGAGGAACGGGCTCTGACGGAACAGTGGTCGTCTATCCGTTAGCGGAGTTCATTGATAGTGATAGGAACAACTGATTGTGCTGGATATCGGTAAATTATTGCTAAAACACACAGGAGGGCTGAAGTTTCACGTCTTTGAGGGTCAGTTTATCAAATCAGATTTTACATAACATGCATATAACTATTTACATAGGCCATTGCATCAATAAATATGAAGCTTTACATATGATGTATAATCCAATTCCAAGTGTCACGGCGAGGTACGGTCCCGCCACTCACCTCCGGGTGGTTGCAGTCTCCACTCAGGGATCGGTTCTCTGCGCCAACGTCCCCGCACGGTACGTCCAGCTCCGGGCTCTCACAGCCGGGCAGCAGCATCGCTGACTGGTCGCCGACCGCCGTGATGTCAGACTGCACAGCGCTGTCGGTCAAACCAGGAATGAACGCTAGGTTTACCTTGCATCATCGCAGTGCACGTTAGTTATTTCAAACTGCATGTAAATAGCTGCCGTTTCATGTGGTATAGGAACGTATACAAAACTCAGGTTTATCGCGGAGAACACTCACAGCCTACTCTGGTTGTTGATCGCCTGGATGGTGAGGAACCGCTCCAGACCCAGTCTGCCGAGCTGCTGCATCAGCATGGAGTCCTCATCGGAGCCTTCTGGCAGCGGGTCCATCATGTCTGCCTGCTCGGCGCCCGGCCGGTGCAGCACGGCCGCCAGCCGCTCCTCCAGCTCGGCCAGTGCGTCCAGGTGCTGCGTGGCCTGCCACTGTGCCTCCCGCAGGTTCACCGCCTCGGCAGGCGGCGCCAGTAGCGTGCTCCGGCGGCCGGACAGAGGGCGCACCGCGGCCGGCGTTGGTGGCGCCCTCACTGGACAGCGGACACCGTCCGAACCATCCGGTAGAGGGCAGCTCAGCTGAGAGTCCGAGTCGACCGGCTGGCACAGGACCGGCGCCCGGCAGACGCTGGTGGAGGTCAGACCAGGTCAGAGGCCAGGTGGAAGGGTTGACATTATATCAGCGGACACATGACGGCATTGAACAGTATCAGTGGCAGCTGGAATTAGTGGTGGGCTCAATTCTACAGTCTGGTGCTCTTAGAAGAAAGATCACATTCATTCCTCTATACGCCGAAATCTCGCCAAAAATTTGAGCAGTGCGATTACCTGTTGAGGCGATCACCATCTTCGCAGCACACTCCCTCCTGGCCCGAGGGTAGCGTGCAGTTGGTACGGATGCCTCCAGAAGACAGCGGTGTCGAGCACTGGCCGGGCGTCACACAGCTGGCGCACTGGGGTGACAGGGAATCCACCTGTCCCCAGCAGGAGGCCACCAGCAGCTAGCAGAGACGGGGAAAGCTAGATCAAGCACATCAACGCACCACCAAGGAAAGAAAACCAGCCCACAGGCCGGGCGTATGACAGTGTATATCAGCTAGGAAAGCCTTTCTTAGTAACATGAAATGCCACCTGCATAGTGAGCCCTCCACAGGTTATAACGAGAGGCGGAAAATATTGCACCAATTCTTCGCCCTCCTTGCCGGCGAGGAGGGGCTCATGTAGGTCTCATGAAAAGCCTGATTTCACCCGATGCCTAGCGACATATTTAAGCTGCACCACTGATATCTTTTGTTTTATCGATTTCTCGGAACACGCCATAGGGACATAAAAATTGGACGAAAAGCTCCTACTGCATATCAGTCACTGCCTCTCCTACTGTCAAACATGGTTGTACTATTTCACGAGCTTATATATGGTTTGAATGGAGGCGAAACTGTGAGAGTAGTCATAACGTCTCGCTCGGGAGTCGGGACGTAAGAAGAAAACCGATAGGACCAACAGGCAACAACATTCACAGCTGGTAAAATTTGGTAGCTTTCTCAAAACATTCCTAGCCAATTTGTTTAAAAAAAAAAAATAGACGGCTATATTGCGCAGAATGGCTTCCAGCTTCCCGATGTCTCTGACGGGGCAGTTAACCCGCGCCCCACTGGTCTGTGTATAACACGCCCCTCGGGGGGGGGGGGCCCTCCTAACTCTGAAACTACTGGGTAGATCGTCAAAATTCAAACTGCATCTGATAGCCCCGGAAAAACTGTCATGCGAAAACCTAATTTCATTGACCTCGAGGTCACCGATGACGTCACAGATCAGGTCAAATTAAAATTATCGATATTTGGCTTGCCTCACTTTTTGGGCTCTGGCTGCCGTTTTACAAGTCAGATCCGGCTGATTTTTGGTTTACACACTCGTGAACAGATGCTTAAGATACCCTAAGGGTACCAAACTTGTACTTTGATTTTCAGGTCAGGGTCAGGTCATCATAGGTCACGGAAATCTTATGTCATAAGTTGGTCACGTGACACATGTTTTATGGTCCATTTAGGTCAAAGATTTCGAATTCGGTGTTGCCTGTGTCATTTGAGGCCATTTTCATCTGAATATAGCTGAGGTCAGGTCACTTTCAGGTAAAAAAGGTCAAATTTCAAAGTTGAATTGTTTTTTGATTTTTTTTTAATTTTGAAAGCTTCAAAGCGATCGGTCACTCGGTGTAGCTATGACAGACATTGAAACTTTTTATGAGGTGAGGTCACTTCAAGTGACCTGGTGACCTGACCTTGTATGACCTCGGTCTGAAATTTTCACAACATGTGTAGAATTGATGTATGATAAGGTGTACCAAACACGGCGGCGCGGAGCGCCGCCGTTTTTTGAGATATTCGCGAAAAACCACAAGGGGGGTGTTCAAACACCCCCCAGCACGGCGCGGGTTAACAGTCGGGTTTGCTCGATTATAATGATGTAGCGCTCATTGCAAAAGCTGCAATATGCACACAATATACACTTGATTGCTATATCAATGCTGCGTCATAATTGTTAAATTCTTACCAATTATGTAAAGCCCCACTGTATATTTTGTCAGGGCACTTCATGGTAGTGCGCATTGATCTCAGGCAGTTGGACAAGATATCCCGCATTTCATGTAGATAATGAAAAATAAGCTGATACAATCTTTTCATTCACTGCAGAAATGCAATAAACCAATAGATGTTCACGTCCATCAGATATCGATCGACAAAAACGCACCAGTAACGAGATGTCGCAGACGGATTGTATCCTCAGGTTATAGTTTTATTGTACATGGATGATGAACGACTGGCCTCGGTAATCCGCGCTCACTGAAACTCCCGTTATCCGTCAATCAGATAAGTGCCGGGCGCTGTGGGATATGGCAGCGGCCCTGCGGCGGCGCGCTCGGCTCTGTCCGGCGGCCATTGCTGCACTAATCTCGGCTCACTGACTGCCGAATACCCCCGGCACCGACTTCGCCGTGCTACCCCAGAAAATGAGACCATCCTGTGCGTCTGACATGGCAGACCTTCGTCAGCATTAGAACGAATAGCGGACATGTCTACAATTTTCTGACGTCGATAAATACTTCAGTTGGTAGACGGCTGTTGGTTGAAGCTATCGGCAATTTTATTAACGGGATTCGCTTGACACAGGTATGTGGAATTGCGAATTCATCCACGTTTTTGCCTTTTCCAGCTTTTCTTTGGTTCCAAACCTAAGAGACCCATGACCTGAATTTCAAGGCTCCCAATGAAACACGCATTTCAAGCGAATCAAGGAACTCCACGACTGACATCGGCATTCTTTACCTGCGTGCCGATTTTGAATTGTCTGCATTGGCTGAGAGCCTCGTGTGATAATATTATGGGTTTGAATTACCCTCATACATGTAAATTGTACGTCTTCCATGTTGTACGCATCCTCATAGATAGTGATCCTATATGTTTTGATACGATCTCTATGAGCATTCTTTATAAAACATCAGGAAGCTACACAATTAAAATTCAAATTAAAAAAACAAATGCAAGAAACAAACCCGAAGTCTGATAATAAATAACATTCATTTTTTCTCAAATGTAGTCAAAAGTAAAAAGGCAACGGTTTCTATGATACGATCAAATGGGATGATTGATGCCATGATTTGAGAATGAGCTCTGCCTGTAAATGCTATACCTTTTCTATTGAAATTTTACATTTCCTTTACCACCACCCAGCATCAGGTGACCTCATCAGGTGATCAGAAGTGCATGCTCTTTCTCTGTCCCAGCTGCACCCTTAAATTGAACAGCAACCTTTTCTACCTTTACATTGAAGTCGCGTCTCTCCCTGCTAGAAAATGGAAGGAATACAACTTACAAGTAAAGGGGGAAAAGCCACGCATAGATTTTAGTGATAACGAACAAGAAGCAAAGTAGAAAAAACACTGAAATCAATTGAGGCTTCTGCAACCAACCCACCACCCGAAACGAGACGACTGTTTCAAGGTATCCCATTCAAATTTCTTAACCCGCGCCCTGCTGGGGGGGGGGTGTTTGAACACCCCCCTTGTGGTTTTTCGCGAATATCTCAAAAACGGCGGCGCGGAGCGCCGCCGTTTTTGGTACACCTTATCATACATCAATTCTACACATGGTGTTAAAATTTCAGACCAAGGTCATTCAAGGTCAGGTCACCAGGTCACTTGAAGTGACCTCACCTCATAAAAACTTTCAATGTCTGTCATAGCTACACCGAGTGACCGATCGCTTTGAAACTTTCAGCGATTGCTAAGAGCAATAGCATGTACAAAATGTATATCTCAGAAGTTTGATATCGATGACCTAAGGTCAGGTCAATTTTGCGACCTCCCCATTATAAGTCAATGGGAGAAAATTGAAATGCGCCTCTTTTGGATGAAAGACATTATAAACACTCCCAAACACCGAATTACAAGTGGTTTAGACACACTGAACTTGAAAATGGTGTCCGTGACCCTTGTTTATGCCCTGAGGTCATCTTAGGTCACGAATGGTATCTAACAGTTTTTCGCAAATAACTTTTGATAGAGGCATGCTAGACCGATGAAAACGCCTTAGATGTGTTCAGCTCGACGATACGGATCGACTGATATGCAACATGACCCTTTCCGGTCAGGTCATGACCTTGACCTGAGGTCAAATTCTCAAGTTGACCTTTCAAGGTCAAGTCATAGTTCATTCGATGCGTCTTGACGAGAGAGACACGATGCCGGTAAAAGTAAGCTCGTTCAAGGCCTGGGTCAAAAGTTATTGCAGAAAAACTGTTTTCGGAAAAAATCGGCTATTTTTGCAGTTTTTGCCCCCTGCAGGCAAAACCGTTGACGTTAGGTCAAATCTGAGAGAATTACTCAGAAAGGGTGTTAATAGGCCGCTGTCGAATGCGTTTTTCCGCGGCGCTGTAGCTCTATTGGTTCCCGAGTTATGCGTTGGCTTCTTGGAAATTTTCGACATTCGACCTGGAAATCGGCGAAATTTTGCCTTCAATGACCTCTGGTGACCTGACCTTTGACCTGACCAAAAAATTGACCGAAGTGATTTCGTCATTATTTGTTACGTTCTTTCGAACGCCGCCTTCCGCGTATCGCTACGTGGCCCAGGAGCCGAGTTACAAGGGGGGGGGGGTGTTCAAACACCCCCCCCCCCCCAGCAGGGCGTGGAAATCCAGGACCCCCAGCAGGGCGCGGGTTAATGATGATGCGGAAGTGTTTATCTTAATTTGGCTTGCAATACTTAGTGTAATAAGTGTTTTCTAGGATTGCAAAACATGCCGATTGGTCTATTGGCTTTATAAAATGCAGAAAAACGAGATAACTCTGTGGAACCCCTCCCGTCATGTGCGCGGGGTTTCCAAACATCGTTAACCGTGATGTAACGTTGTTCTTTGGACCAGAAAGTTAGGCAGCTGTCAATGTACATTTTGCTTGCTATATGTTTCTAGATAAGTTTAGATTGATCTTAGGTCGCTTAACCCGCGCATGACTGGGGGCTCTACAGAGCCCCTCCCCCTTCCGTTTTCAGCAATATCGTCGAACTAAACCGTTTGACGGATCAACACAAAACTTGCGGTACCCTCAACGACATCCATTTGACACCTTGTGTTAACCCTCGCATGTGTAGGGGGGGGGGTCGGATGGACCCCCCATGGTTTTTCGCGAATAACTCGCGTAAAAAGCGGCCGATCGCGACGAAACTTTCAGTACCCTCGCATTGATCAATTTTACACCTACCCTGAAAATTTCAGGACCCTGACCCAAATGACCTTTGACCTGTGACCTCTTTTCCGAGACCATGTTTGGCCGGAATCGCGATTTCGCGTATGTCGGCTCGCACTAGCCGCGTGTTTGCAAGCTTTTCGTGGTTTCAAACGTTCAAACATGTTATTTGATGTTACTCCCGTGTGTGTCAAGGTCACCTGAAGGTCAGGTCAGGTCATTGACCTTTGGTGACCTCGGGTGACCTCGGGTCACTTTTTCGAGTTTTACATGTTTCTAGGCTAGTTTTTGGAGCTGAATTCGAATTTAGCAACCATTTGAACATTTACGAAGTAGTTTTGGTGACTTCGTAACATGTTACGAAGCTGTCAGAGGTGGTTGACACGTACTACGAATACCCGTCACGACGCCTACTGGTTGACCTGACCTGACCTGACCCGACCTGGTCTAAATGCTTCAAGACATCATCTGTGATCAAAACTAACACGATATTCGTGATCAGCACCCCGAAAAACCCCTTAGCAGCCACACTTTACGACTTTCTAAAAGGTCCCGATTTTCCCGACTTTGGGTCATTGACCTGACCTGGAAGGTCAACCAATGACCTAGGACCTTAAAATTGGGTATCATCGGCTTCCTCTCGTCACGGGCAACACGCTCGTTTTTTCCGCGAAGCTCTAGCTCGATCAGGGGCCAAACGGCAAGGGGGGGGGGGGTCCAACCGACCCCCCCCTACACATTAGAAGCTGGCAAACGCCGCACACATGCGAGGGTTAACCCGCGCACCGACGGGGGTCTGCGCCAACTTCGCACCGACCGGGGGGGGGGGGGCGGATGACCGCCCCCCGTGAGATCTCGAGAACGAAGCAAGATAGCGACAAGCGGTAAACGGCATCGGATACGCACGGTCAAGATCTACGATTTTTACCAAAGTCATTTTCAGGTCCGGGCAAAGATGACGTCACAGGGGTCGAAAAAGTCAAAATGGCGGCGCCAGATATGGAAAGAGTTTTTCTCGAATAAATTTCGAATTAGTCAAGATAGGAACAAACTAAGGGCATCATCGTGATCCTCTCGTCCATCCGCATCGAATGATATATATGTTGACCTCGAAAGGTCAAGGTCAAAGGTTGACCTCAGGTCACGTGACCTCGAGGTCATCATGTATATCATTCGATGCGTCTTGACGAGCTGAACACAATGAGACCACCCACGCGGCTGTATCTTGTTCCTGTACGGAGTTATTGGCCAAAAACCTTTGTGACCTTTGATGACGTCACATGACCTCACAGCTGTCCAACAGCAAAACAGACCTCAAGGTAGTGTCGGTTGATCGTATATGAAGTCATGTATGGTATATGTGGCCATTCCGACCCGTTTTAGTGGTAAAAACAGGGAGTTGATTTTTCCCCCATTGACTTATAATGGGGAGGTCGCGAAATTGACCTGACCTTAGGTCACCGATATCAAAATTCCGAGATATAAAAATTGTAGCTACTAATGACCTAATAACATCCTGCGACTTTCAAAGGCCTCGGACATCTACTGTAGCTCTGGCACGGTGACAAAGTTGCAAAAAAGTGACTTGAGGTTGGGTCATTCAAAGTGACCTGGTGACCTGACCTTAAATGGTAGGAGGTTCAAACTTGCACACCATGTGTAAAATTGATGAGGGAATAATCATACCAAATTTTGCGGCGCTGTGCGCCGCGGTTTTCCCGCTATTCGCGAAAAACCTCAGGGGGGCGGATATCCGCCCCCCGTCGGTGCGCGGGTTAAAACTTCAACTTTCTAGCTATCATAGTTTGGCCGGTAATGACGTTAGAGTCACGTCATTTCAGCCGATTTTGATGCAAAATATTGAAATACGGCAAACACTCAAGAGCTCTGTTTAAGCTAAATCCCATTTTTTGCATGAATTCACTACAAATACACGTAGCTATCAAACTGCTAACTCGAATTATCGAAAATTAGAAAATTTTGAAAAATATGGATTTACAATTACACAAAAAATGTTTTTTTGATTTTTTTTTTTCAAAAAAAAAGTTTTTGATTTTTCGCAAAAAACGGTAATAATGTGATAGAACACACACTGATAAACTACTCTAGCAAGTTTTAGCCTAATATCTTCAAAAATAGCCAGGTTATTTGCATTATTGTCAAAAGTTAACAGTTACATATTTTTCAAAACTATTGTTCAGTACGTGTTTGACATCGTAGAGCAACATAAATGGCACCATCGTATTTCTGAGCTAAATCTCCATCTGATAGACACCTTATTTGTTGAAAAACTTCATTTTCAAGATTTGACCTTTTCTGACCTGAAAGTGACCTGACCTCCGGTAAATTCAGCTGAAAATGACCTCAAATGACACAGACAACCTTGCTTTCGAAATCTACGAGTAAAATGGACCATGAAACATGCGTCACGTGACCGATACATGATATACAATTTTCATGACCTAGGACGACCTGCCTTGACCTGAAAAATTGGAAGCAAAAGTTTGGTACCCTCAGGGTATCTAAGGCATATATCAAGGAGTGCGTATACCAAAAATGAGCCTGATCGGACTTGTCAGTCGGCGGCCAGAGCCTAAATTGTAAACAAGCAAAAATGCCGATAATTTTTACTTTGACCTGACCTTTGACGTCATCGGTGACCTCAAGGTCAATGAAAATAGGTTTAGTTCGACAGTTTTTCCAGGTCTATCAGAAACCGTTTTAATTTTGACGATCGGCCCAGTAGTTTCGGAGATAGGAGGGAGGGGGGCTCTGGAGAGCCCCCCAGTCACTCGTGTTATTGAAAATACCCCAGTCATGCACGGGTTAAGGTTTTGAAATGGAAGGCCCTGTCGTCATTTTTAAACCATTAGAAAGGAATCATCATGGAGGTTGTGTCAGTACGGAAAAGTGGGGTCTAAGGTAGCCTGTAACATAAAAAGCTACAACTCAATCAGATACCTACATATATCACCATCAGTTCATTTATCAGGAGAGGCCTAACTGGAAAAAATCGTTGGTTTCCATGTCTTTTATATGGATATTACAAGACTTTTATGTTTTACACAAGCCGAATAAAGAAATCTAGAAATCTAGTAGCGCTGTATAGTGTACCTACTGGCCACTGGGCACAATTTTCATGGTGGAACACTACAAATTTCAGCATTAGCGCTTGAAAACAAATGGTCCATAATCCATATTCTTGCATTGGCATGGCATTTCTCCCTGTTCTCCTAACTGCTTTCTACCGTCGTGTTTCGAAATCCCGCTCTTGGGCACTTCAACTGTCGACTTTGACACTGCACAAACTCTTTTCGTGCTGAGCTGCCCGCGGTGGCCACCACACTCACCGCAGCGATGAAGGCAATCATGGCGCGCACCGCCGCGGTAGCGACGAACATGACGCGGTCCTCCGCGGGGACCGACGAGCTGACAGGGTCGACCGCCACCAGTTCAGTGTGGCTCCGCTATCCCACGGTCGCCATTTATACTCGGCCCGCTGAGACTGATAAAACTGGCGCTAATCCGACCGCGCTGTGTGGATGATTGTCTAATGGTCTGTCCTCACTGTGCAGATCCGTGTACGGTGGGTCACTGTCTGGAGATGATTACCATGATAGCTGGTCACTCCACGACCATATTTCTGCATGGTCATGGATCATATTATTATATTTTCCAGCGCCCCGTCAGCTACACTGTAAACCAAATTGACAAGTCTTGTGTAATATAACCAATCATCTCTTGGTATGTTTACTAACTGATACTTTTTAAACAAGCCGTTGTCTGGTGCATTGCTTGTCAGGTGACGACTACGAGTCAATAGTTACTATGCACACCAACTTCTCAGCATCCAGACCAACTCTACATTTGTTTCAACGTTTGTTTCTTAACCAGTTTTGGAAACCTGTTGCCGCCTAACTTGTACTGGTCAGCTGGTCAGCATACACATGGTCAGCTGCGCCTGACGTCAGACTTGGCGGACCAATCAGTGGTCGCCGCCCGCCGTTAGCGGGCCCCGGCGCGGCGGTTTCAAACCAGCAGTTGTCGCGCGGCCGCCGTGCAGCCTGGAGCAGCGACGAGGGCTGTTCCAGCATTTGTGCAGTAAAAAGTGAAATCTGTGAACTGTGGTTTTCGTGCTATGAGTGAGGCTCCCTCTGGCCTGCGGGACGCACTAATCGTGCCTATACCCGCGGTCGAGACGCCTCCCTTCCCCTGCGCGCGCAATGTAAGTGGGCCAGACCTGTGCAGTGTGCATGCACATGTGAGCAGATGTTTTGCGGTCGGTGTTTTTTTATATTTAAATACATTTATTTGCCTTTAATTCAACTCTTTGTATTTTTAACCTGATGGACATATATGGGCTGTAAAAGCTAATCTGGTTGGCGATCATGATTTATTCGAATTATCAGCGTAATCGTGCAACTGCATGATTGTTATGCTTAATGTTCAGGAAATATTCGTCATACGGGCATGTTACACTTCTGGCTTGATGCGGTGCACAAAACCATGTTCTTCCACATACGCAGCAGTTCTTGCTTCAAAGACTTATATGCTGACGGTGCACGATAGGTATACCTACTGGGTATACCTACCTCATGCATTTACCACATCCATTCGAAAATAGGTATGCACTCGGAATTGTCTCCAGTCAATAGTATTAATTACGTGACCGTAATAAATACTAATGATTCCAGAAACTTCCGAATGGATGTGGTGTATGCATTCATTGATTATATAACCCATCAGTTTTTCGTTTCTTGTCAGCGCAAGCCTTTGAGCAATAACTGATGCCAGTCATGGTTTTGTGCACCACTTGCAGCCAAAAAATAACCTGTCCGTATCGAAAATATTTCCTGATTCAGTATCGTGGTAATTGAAAACGAACGCGAATCGTAAGTTCTTAAGGTTATCAACGCAAACAAAGCGATTGTAAGGAAGAACAAGTTCGAACAGAGCGTTAGTACACTTACTTGTTGACAATTCGTAAGCTAGCAATGCCCAGTCAAAGGCTAGTTCATCAACAAACCAGGGGTTGGTGAACCGACAAGGAAACGACTATGCCTATCCAGAAGTTGGTAGGTCCACAAGGCCCAAACTAGTACTCAACAAGGTGACGCCTATGCGAATTGGAACCAAACTTGTAGACAAACTGTTAGTTTGTTGGCCAACAAGCCTGGGGTTGGTGAATCGACAAGGTATCGACAAGGTGACGCCTATGCGAATTGGAACCAAACTTGTAGACAAACCGTTAGTTTGTTGGCAAACAAGCCTGTGGTTGGTGAATCGACAAGGTATCGACAAGGTGACGCCTATGCGAATTGGAACCAAACTTGTAACAATGAGCCAACTTGTAGATTTGGTTTACAGTGTATCCTTCCACCTACATATGCATCCTCGCTTTGCTTCATACTACAAGTAGTGCACCGACTATTTTCAATCATTGCATTTGTACAGGATACAAATCCGAGAAAGAGCACAACTTTACTTGTAATGGGCATTAGGCATTGGACGGACAGCAAATTATCAGAAATAGATGCCGCTATAAATAATCACAGAGTGTTACAACAATAAAGCCAAATATTGCAGAGTAGCGGCATAAGCCTCATATGTAAACAACACAAATAGGCCAAACACACAAACATCATCAGATAAGATTGACGACAATCACCTATGCCACGTACATAATAAGTTATCGACGACAATTTAACCCTCGCATGTGTGCGGCGTTTGCCAGCTTCTAATGTGTAAGGGGGGGGGGTCGGTTGGAACTTGGAACCCCCCTTGCCGTTTGGCCCCTGATCGAGCTAGAGCTTCACGGAAAAAAACGAGCGTGTTGCCCGTGACGAGAGGAAGTCGATGATATCCAATTTTAATGTCCTAGGTCATTGGTTGACTTTCCAGGTCAGGTCAATGACCCAAAGTCGGGAAAATCGGGACCTGTTAGCAAGTCGTAATGTGTGGCTGCTAAGGGTTTTTTTCGGGGTGCTGATCACGAATATCGTGTTAGTTTTGATCATAGATGATGTCTGCATGCATTTAGACCAGGTCGGGTCAAGTCAGGTCAGGTCAACCAGTAGGGGTCGTGACGGGATTGCGTAGTACGTGTGAACCGCCTCTGACAGCTTCGTAACATGTTACGAAGGCACCAAAACTACTTTGTAAATGTTTAAATGGTTGCTAAATTCGAATTCAGCAAAAAAAAAAAAACTAGCCTAGAAACATGTACAGCTCGAAAAGTGAACCGAGGCCACCAAAGTTCAATGACCTGACCTGACCTTCAGGTGACCTTGACATCTACCCAAATGCATGGGAGCAACATCAATTCTCATGTTTGAGCGTTTGAAACCACGAGAAGCTTGCAAACGCGCGGCTAATGCGAGCCGACATACGCCGAATCGCGATTCCGGCCAAACATGGCCTCGAGAGATAGGTCACAGGTCAAAGGTTACTTGGGTCAGGGTCATGAAATTTTCAGAGTAGGTGTAAAATTGATGAACTCGAGTGTAAAATTGATTAACTCGAGGGTAGTTTCGTTGCGATCGGCCGCTTTTTGCGCGAGTTATTCGCGAAAAACCATGGGGGGTCTATCCGACCCCCCCCCCTACACATGCGAGGGTTAACTTTATAGCAAACTGCAGCATCCACGAAACGCTAAACAGTAAACATACGTAAAAGAAACACTTTATAAATCAAGAATGAGGTTGAGTATCCCAGGATCACTCGGAAAGGATTAGGGGTTGTGAATTGTGATCAGGGGTCAAGGGATCTCCCGGGGAATCGCAAGATTGTCTTGGTCAAATGGTCGCCTGCAAGGGCAGCAGGGTCATTTGCAGGGTTAACAAGTCATCTTTGGGGCTCGCAAGGTCGTCTACGGAAGTTACAAGGCTGCCTGCGGGAACAAAGACTCGCCCGCTAGGGATTGCCTTGGGGAGCTACTGCGTCATCCGCAACAGTTTCGGGTCGCCCACCGGGTCACCGGATCACTCGAGAGGGTGGCAAGGTCACACGCAGGGATTATTGACACCAAGTAGCTGCTCGAAAACCACGACGCCCAGCATCACCCCATTACTTTTACTCATCCTGCCGGGCAGAAGAGTGGCATTGTAGTTTAGCCAAAAATGGCAATCCTTCCAAAAGTCGGCTGTATCCCAATCTCTTCACCAGCTATGAAAAGTCATAGTTTCATCTTCCAAGGTATTGGTCGACGTTTGTTCAATCTTCCCGAATAAGATTGACTATATGTTTGTATCCTCACAAGCGGTGGTCTGATGCGGGTTTATCTTCCCATCAGGAGAGGATGGCTGATGTTCTATTTTCCTAGCTGTGGTCGGTTCTAGATCCGCCTCCTCGGCTATTGTCGGCTTTAGCTCCACCTCTTCTCTTGGATTTACCGGCTTTATATCCGTTTCTCTGCTAGCATTGCCTGACCGAAGTCCCTCCACAACTCTGGTCGAGTGTAATTCTGTCTCCCTTATATCTATGGTCAGCTCTATCTCCGTCGTTTTCTCTATGATCGGCTCTAGATCTGTCTCCCCAGCTGTGGTCGGCTCTGGTTCTGCTCCTCTAGCTGTGGTCCGCTCTAGATCTGTTTCCCCGGATGTGGTCGGGTCTAGATCTGTTTCATGCTACTTGCGTTTACTGGCTGTAGATTCATCTCTCTATTGGTAGTGTTTGACTGAAGTTTTTCAACAACTGTCGCCGAGTGTAGCTCTGTATCCCCAGCAGCTATGGCCGACTGTAGTTCTGTCTCTCCAGCCGCTATGGTCGACTGTAGTTCTGTATCCCCAGCAGCTATGGCCGACTGTAATTCTGTCTCTCCAGCCGCTATGGCCGACTCTAGTTCTGTTTTCCCATCAGCTATGGTTAATTCTGGATTCGTATCATCACCAATAGCTGCTGGCTGTGGTTCTATCTCTGCAGCTATGATGACCCGCGATTCTGCTTCCTCAGCTATGGTCCGCTGTGCTTCTGCATCCAGGGATGTCGTTCCTTGTAATATTGTCTCTTCGTGTGGTGTCAGTTGCAGCGCCGTCTCTTCAACAGCTGCGTCAGACTGCGACTTCATTCTTCCTCCCATTATGTTCAGTTGTAGTTCCATGTCCCCACCACCTACTGCCGGCTGTCGTTCCATCTCCCCACCAGCTACCGCCGGCTGACGTAATATCTCCCCACCAGCTACTGACGGCTGAAGTAATATCTCCCCAACAGCTACTGACGGCTGAAGTAATATCTCCCCAACAGCTACTGACGGCTGTACTTCCCTCCTAGTAAGTTCCGGAGGCAGATTTGTAACATTTCTGGCAGGGGCAGGGGTTTCGGCACAACACAGCAGCTTCTTCAGCTCTGCCAGCATCTCATCGCTAGTGCAGAAGGTCCAGCCGTCAACGATGTGGTAAACGAGTCGCACGAAGCCCATGACACGAAACGAAGCCATCGACTGGTGAACCCCCAGTCCGTAAAGAAGCAGGGAAATCTTGTATGGCATGGAGCAGACCAGGAAAAGGCAAGCAAGCTTTATGGTTAGCTTGATAATTTTCAGTCTCTTCTTCAGCTGAGCTTCTTCATTCACGTTTTGTTGACCAAGTGTTTGCGCCTGTGTTTTCTTCATCTGAAAGATAGAATGGTAGCGTTTAAATTCAATCATATATAAGTGCCTATACCGTTGAATCGGTTACGATAAAATGACAGGTGACACACGTCACAGCTAGAGAGGAAAAAGAAGTCATTTTTTAAGTATTATGCGTTGAATTGAAAGGTATGCGTGGATATTAACATCTGATCCAATCAAAAACGTAAAGCCACATTCACATACTACATTAGCGAGACGAAAACCTGTATGGTATTCACTACTCAAGGCTAAGCCAGGCGCAGCTGCAAAGGCTTTGTACACTTGTGGCTGTGGCTTGCAATGCAACTGTTTTTGACCGAAACCTGACTTGGCACAGTAAAGTTCTTCTAAAACCCCTATATCTGCGAGTTATGGCTTTAGTGCTCTCCATCGAAATCCTTTGGACAAAATACACAATTGCCTTGTCGCTGAGTTATGAGTGCGATTCGGTTGCAGAGTGGCCGTCTTTTGGACTCACTTCCTGCTTCGGGAGTAGACTGATTCAGGTCATTGAGGTTCATTGAGGCCATGTCAATACTGTGGAGTGAGAGAATACAAGGGAGATCGTGTGCTGAATCGATTAGCCACTAGTGTTCCGCAGCTGCTGAGCCCATCCTCGTTGGAACGGGAGTGCCCTGGTATGCACCTACCCAGCCGGTCAAACGGTTGCATCGCAGAGGGGGTATGTTCCGTTTGAAACTACATTCCACCGGCTTGCTGGTGGGATGACCGCTAGCCTGTAACACGGTATGCTGACACTGAACAGTGAATACCAATGTGGATAGGCTAGTTTTCGGAGATAAGGAGGACCTTGACTACTTGATGATGGTAGTGAGAGTGATCACTGATTCACGACGCTCATATGGGCGCAGAAAAATAGGCCGCCATTTTGAAGCGCGTATTTTTGTAAGTGTTTGCTGACAGGAATCTGGTGGCAGCTGTGGGAAACCTGTATGCGGTGGGCCATCTAATAAGCCTGAGCTGTGACTCAGCTCAGCTTCTGAACGCTTTGCAATATGGAATTACGACCATAGTTCATTGTCAGACAACAAAGCCAATGCTTTTTATTTGACGTTCGCCACACGGACGGGTAAGCGATGCTAGCTGTTGACCCCACCGAAGAAATGAGGATGCTAGAGAGTAAAGGCTACAAATTAAAAGATTTCATAAAGTGATGTTTTATATGGTACATTTTGCCGGTAATGGTCCTGTCTCGACCATGCATCCGAAGAAATGGAGCTAAAAATTCGCAAAAAAACGTGTTTTCTTCCGAAAAAAAATGCAAGGATAGCAGAGTTGTATCATTCAGGTCAACAAGTTGCATCAACTGGTACACAAATAATAAATTGAATTGAAATTACCAGTTTATGACCTTGATCGTCATACGACAATTATCAGTGATACGTCTTTCACAAAAATAATAATCAATCGAATGCTCACCTTGGTGGCACAGTAGATGACCCTGACATTAAACACCAGCGTGCCCAGGTCCAGTACGATGTTGCCAGCCGCCGATAAGACGGCCACCAGCCAGTACTCAGGCCGTAGCAGCCAGATGAACGCGCTGCAAAACACCTGCGACTTGCTCAGGTCGTCGTTGTAGGCCCGCGCCGCCACAAACATGGCGCCGTTCATGACGCCGTAGGCGGCCGCCATCTTGGCGTGTCTCCAGACTGTGCCCGCCGATGCCATCAGGGGATAGGTGAGCGCGTTGTTGACTGAGAGAAACCGGTCTCGCGCCAGTGCCAGCATCATCAGACTGACTGCGTTCATGGTGCCGTTGAGAAGCACCTCGAAGACGAGGCACAGGCCGCTGTGAACGCCCCCGGTGAGCGCGAGCAGTAGCGCGGCCGTCACTGTGCTGGTGATGACGACGGCGGCGAACAGGCAGTCCAGCAGGCACAGTGTCAGCACGTACAGGTAGAACGTGCGCCGGAGGGTGGCGCGCCGCCAGATGACGGCCGCCGGAGGAGCCGAGCACACCAGGATGATGGTGGCCGTCACCAGGCTGCCGGAGAGACCCGAGACGGCGCGCGGCGGCAGAGAGCTGCTTCCGAACCACTGCAGGGACGAGCTGATGTCGGCCGCCTCCGGACTGGGACTGGTCAGCGGGGAGGCAGTCCCCGGACTGAGACTGGCTAGCAGGGAGTCAACCTCCGTGGCAGGACCTGACAACAGTGCAGGCATCCTGCGGAAAAGCGGAGATGTTTTCAGACAGCTATCTCTGTGGACAATACACTTCAGTCACGAGTGTGATTTTCTGACGCTGTATGCGATACTTATGGCTAACAAATGTGCTATAATCCGTTTGTCATTATGAAAATATAATATTTTATTCCAATGCATAACTCTCTTTTTAACCCTCACCGGCACAGGGGGGTTGATGCAACCCCTCTCCCTCAGGTTTTTCGCAAATAATAGCTCGCGTAAAAAGCGGTCGATCGCAACGACACTTTCAGTAGGGTAGGGTGGGGTAATTTGAACATGTGGGGCAATTTGAACATAGTGTGAATAACAGAAAATTACGGAAAATCCATAAGTGGCATGACAATAAGACCGATGAGAGAAATTATCGTAACTAAAAGGGCTATCATATGAACGGGGTTTAGAGTTTCAGGGAATGAGGATGTTGACGCACAGTGTAACAAAACCAATTTCGCAAGGAAAAGCGCCTAACACGTCATTGCAACTTCATTGCAGCGCAAAATCTTGCATTGCTAGCGCCTAATACGCAACGGCTTTTGTTGTATAATGACCTAATCAGTGCCGTAAATCCAAGAAATTTGCTTTTGAGCCCTGTTTTTTTTTTTAAATGGCAAAATAACTTTTAGCGTGGGGTAATTTGAACATAGTGTGAGAATTTGAATGAACGAAGGAATAGCTCCGAAAAAAACAACGCTCCCTTTTTTTTTTGACAATATTTTCGACCCAAGGCAGTAGCAGATAAGTGATGCCAATTTTAGAAAATTTAGTCTAATATCCGTCTAATGTCCGGCATTTTTGTTGATTTTCCGTCCAAAAATGTTTAAGTCAACTATTTGTCCAAATATGTCCAAAAATTATGCAGCTATCAACACTCAAAACCGTCATTTATATCGCTTATCATGTAATTTTACCAGCCGAAAAGTGTTCATTATATTGAGAGCTTGACAAGCTTTCCATTCGCCAATCAATGTTATGCACGATTACTTTATAAAAAGCGCTAAAGTAAAGCAAGCCATTGTCCAATGTTGTCCAGTCTGCTACCTTTGTCCAACCAATTCCGAATTGGACATTGGACAAAATCAGAACTCCAAATAACCAGGTTTCGATTGGCACCACTTTAACAGATGTATTATACGGTTGGGAGAGTTTTTATCGAACAAAAATGATAGACGTTCTGTTAACCCGGCACCGCCTGGGCTATTTCCGTACCCACATCAGCCTGGGGGGGTCGGATCCGACCCCCCCTTTTATCTCGAGAACCAATGGTCGTATCGAGCCCCGCGAGGCGGCGTTCGAAAGGTCTCTACGAGACCTTCCCAAAGCACTCTTAAGATTTTAACCCGCGCGGGGCTAGGGGGGTAAATTTTACCCCCCTCGCGAATTTTTGCAATATCTCAAAAACGGCGGCGCGCAGCGCCGCCAAACTTTCAGTACCTTTTCTTACATCGATTTGACATGTTCCCTGAAAATTTGAGCGAAATCCGTCGGAAGTTTTTTTGAGAAATTGACGTTTAAGTGACGTCATGTTCGCCATTTTTGCCTCAAAAACGGCAAAAGTTCAAACGCCGCTAACATCTTCATTTGTAAAGGAATCAAGACGTAACAAAAAAGGATATACGTAATTTTACTTTGTCTATCAAATGGCTATCTCAGTTTTTTGAAAGTTTAGGATTTTGGCCCAAATTTTTTTCAAAAAACTGACTTTTTTGGGAAAATAGCTATAAATCCAAAATTTTGAGTGTATCAAAAAAACCGGAAAATATGTCAGAGAAGTGGTCTATGTGCACCTACATACCACGTTTTAGAAGAATCGGTTCAAAAATGTGGGAGTTATTCAAAATTGTATGACGTCACGACACACAAAAATTTTGAAAAATGACTTTTTTGGAAGTTCTAGACCTGGTACGGAAACAAAAGTAGCACCATTCGATTCGCCGTGAAAAACTGCATCAGATAGACACCTTTTTAGGCCTTAACAACCAACTTCAAAGTTTGACCTCACTTGACCTGACCTTGACCTGACCTCGACCTGAAATTCATCCAGAGGTGGTCCATATCACTTATTGAGTGTGCCTATTGAATTCTATGAGTAAAATGACCCATCAAACATGTGTCGCACATGCCCTTTTTTATATTTTGTTTTTGGTGACCTGACCTGACCTGACCTGACCTTGACCTTGACCTCTGAATGATATTGTATGCAACGAATATTGTCTTGGTAGCCTAAGAACACGTTTTGGGCGAGCAGTCTCAGTCCATGACTCCATTCTTCGGCAACTACAGTGCAAGGCCGATACTGTAGGAACTTGCAATTTGTACCCTTGACCTGACCTTGACCTTGACCTCAAACTTAAAATTAAGCACATGTTTTTAGTTGTTCGAGGTGAGATCTTTCGATTGGCGTTTGAATTTTCCAAATCGGACCATTAGTTCGGGAGATAACAGGGGGGGTAAAATTTACCCCCCCCCCCAGCCCCGCGCGTTCGGCTGGAGACCCCAGCCCCGCGCGGGTTAACCCGCGCCCCACTGGGGTCTGTGTATAACACGCCCTACTGGGGGGGGCTATTCATAGCCCCCCCTCCTAACTCCGAAACTACTGGGCCGATCGTCAAAATTCAAACGGTGTCTGATAGCCCCGGAAAAACTGTCGAGCGAAACCTAATTTCATTGACCTCGAGGTCACCGATGACGTCACAGGTCAGGTCAAAGTAAAAATTATTAGCACTTTGGCTTGTTCACATTTTGGGCTCTGGCCGCCGTCTTACAAGTCAGATCAGGCTCATTTTTGGTTTCCACACTCGTGAACAGATGCTCTAGATACCTTGAGGGTACCAAACTTGTACCTTGATTTTCAGGTCAGGGTCAGGTCATCACAGGTCACGAAAATATGATATCATGCGTCGGTCACGTGACACATGTTTTATGGTCTATTTAGGCCATAGATTTCGAATTTGATGTCGTTTGTGTCATTCGAGGTCATTTTGAGTCGAATTTAGCTTAGGTCAGGTCACTTTCAGGTCAAAAAAGGTCAAATTTTGAAGTTAAAATTTTTCAACAAAAAAGGTGTCAATTGGATGCAGTTTGAGCTAAGGAACACGATGGTGCCATTTATATTGGTGTACGATGTCAAATACGTACTGAAAAATTGATTTGAAAAATTGATAATTGTGAATTTGTTGCAATAATGCGTATAACTTGGCCATTTTTGAAGATATTTAGCTAAAACTTGCTAGAGTTAGTCATAATAATGCGTTCTGTCACATATATTCCGTTTTTTTTTCGAAAAGCCAAAAACTTTTTGAAAAAAATATAAAAATATAAGTTTTGAATATTATTATATAATTTTTTCGAAATTTTCAAAATTTTGAAAATCCGAGATAGCAGTTTGATAGCGCGGTCAATTCTGAGTCCTTTCATGCAAAGAAATTGGATCTAGCTTAAAAACTGAGCTCTTGGGAGCGATTGCCGTGGTTCAATGTTTTGCATCGAAATCGGACGAACATGACGTCACTCTGACGTTGTTTCCGGCCGACCTATGGTAGCTACGAAGTTCAAATTTTGACACAAGGTGTCAAATTGATGCAGCCGAAGGTACTGAAAGTTTGGCGTCGATCCGTCAAGCGGTTTGGAAGTTATTGCAGAAAAACGGGAGGGGGGCTATAAATAGCCCCCCCAGTGGGGCGCGGGTTAAGATTGAGGTCAACTTTCGGGTCAAGGTCAGGTCAAAGGTCAAATTCAGGGGTTTTGCGTGATTAGGCTTACGGACAGCGGAATCGATAGCTGCTGCTCGAAACTCACCACAAATGACCTCAAAGACCTAGTGAAGGTACCATGTGCGTATAGGGGTCATACTAAGTACGGGTCAAGGTCAGGTCAGGTCACGAAAGGTCACGGTTTTCACTTTCTGCTACATGGGCGTGCGACACATGTTTTATGGCTTATTTTTCACGCCAAATCCGATGTAAATGGTTTTATGTGACCCCAAGTCACTGTGCTGGTGATAAGTGTGCATTGAAAGCATAAAAAATCGTTTATTCCATACATAACTAAACGAGGGCTAAGAAAAAAAGTCAATTTTTCAACTTTTTATTTTTGACATAAAAATGCACTTTTCTAGACGAGCTTTGTCCCAGGAATCTAGTGGTGCCATTTGTTTTCACATGCGATGTTCAGATGTGCCTCTAATTTGCGAAAATGCTTATGACGTCACCATGCCCTATGCATGTTGGAGCTATTTTTTACAATTTGGGGGTCAAAAATCAAGATAGAAAGTTGAAATTTGGAACATCTAATGTTCTAATAGAGCTCTATAACATATATTCCGGTTTTTTGGCAATTCTCAAAATTTGGGATTTAATTAGCTGTTTTCCAAAAAATATAGTTTTTTGAATTTTTAGGGGTGAAAACGCATTTTATGGAAAATCTGAGATAGCTATTTTAAAGAACTCGTTGAGCTGCGTCTTTTCATGTCCTTAATTTGCAATTTGCTTAACCCTATTAGTGGCAGGCTCCTGGCTACCCCCTATTAGTGGCAGGGGGGGGGCTGTTTACGACCCCCCCCCCCTTGATATCTCGAGATCTAACGGGCCGATTTTCAAAATTCAAACGGCATTCGATTTCGCTCAACGTGATCTACATTTCTAAAAAATAAAAATTAAAAAATGTCAATAGGGGGGGTAGAGGGGGGTAAAAACGGGCAAATTGCAGATACATTTTAGACTGTTTATCACGGCCAGGTTTCTGAACCAATCTTAACGCAACTTTTGCCGATCGATAGAGAATGAACCAGGAATTCACATGGATCCTAAAAATATGCATTTTCAAAAATCATAGGCGGATACAGATCATTGAGATTGGGGGTACACAAAAAGTATAGTAAATAAGGTTTTTGTTGGTACTGTTTCTAAAAAGGGTGGTAATGGTCTTGTTATGTTATAATTTTCTTATGAGAGAACGCCTAAAATTGTATTGGTAATGCATAGGCGGTGTCAGGGCACCTATGTTGGGAGGTAAAACATAACCCCCCTTTTTGGACGCCTGGATCCGCCTATTATAGCAAAAACGTGTCAAAAGAGGATGCACAATAACTGTATATGTTATCACATGATACCTTTTATTCACTGTTCGTAAAACTGGCGCAGCATCGTGATCTTCGCCCAAATGACTCGCTTCACGAATAGGACCCCCCAATTCCCAGTGGTCTGGAGCCGCCCCTGGTAAAGTTATGAACTTGAAATTTTCAGGGAATGTGCCCAATTTAGTTTTAGGAAAAGTCAGAAAATTTCAGCGTCGTAGCTTCAGCGGTTTCGGAGATATTCCCGAAAAACCTGAGGGGTGGATAAAAACAACCCCCCCTGCCACTAATAGGGTTAAAACCTCGATTTTTGGCGATTTTTTAAACATTTACCATTTTTTGACTGAAAACGCCATGTAGTTACATCACTAAAATCGATATATCTAAAAAAATTGAAAATGTTTTCTTAAAATTACACAGGAGACGTCAAATTGATGGGGGAGAAGGTATGCGAAGTTTCAAGTTGATAGCTCAAGCGGTTCATGAGTTATTCAAGAAAAACAGAGGGGGGGTCGGATCCGACCCCCCAGGCGGTCGCGGGTTAATTGAAGATGGGCGAATTCTGTCAACTAACCGGTGTGCAGCGTGCAGATAATGATACTCTGCAACTGTTATTTTTGCTGTTGTGTTAATTTTTCAAGTGAAGGTATGTTTAGAATTGTTCTGCCTATTTGTTCATGGGTCAAACAACATCGGTGCTGGCGAGACTATCGTTTTTATAACAGGTAAAGGCAGTATGTTCAAATTACCCCACTGTGGGGCAATTTGAACACACCGTGACTTGGTGGAGAAGTGAGGCTATGCTATTCAAGGTATGCTCGTCCAAAAATGAGGCTTGCATGGTGAAAGCAAGTGACACTTGCGCTACTGAAGCAGTTTTTCTTCATCCAGGGTTGAACTGGAATTTGGTACAACGGAGAAGACGTAAAAATATGTTCAAATTACCCCACACTACCCTACTCTCGCGTTGATCAATTGTACACCTACTCTGAAAATTTCATGACCCTGACCCCAATGACCTTTGACCTGTGACTTACTTTTCGAGACCATGTTTGGCCGGAAAAGCGATTCGGCGTACACATGTCGGCTCGCATTAGCCGCGCGTTTGCAGTCTTTTCGTGGTTTCAAGCATTCAACCATGTGATTTGGTGTTGCTCCCATGCCTTTGGGTGGATGTCAAGATCACCTGAAGGTCAGGTCAGGTCATTGAACTTTGATGGCCTCGGTCCACTTTTTCGAATTTTACATGTTCCCAGGCTAGTTTTGGGAAGTGAATTCGAATTTAGCAACTGTTTGAACATTTACAAAGTAGCTTTGGTGCCTTCGTACCATGTTACGAAGCTGTCAGAGGCGATTGACACGTACTACGATTGAATACCCCGCACGACCCCTACTAGTTGACCTGACCTGACCTGACCCGACCTGGCCTAAAAGCTTAAAGACATCATCTGTGATTAACCCGCGCCCGGCTGGGGGTCCTGGATTTCCACGCCCTGCTTGGGGGGGGGGTGTTTGAACCCCCCCCCCCCTGCTAACTCGGCTCCTGGGCCACGTAGCGATACGCGAAAGGTGGCGTTCGAAAAAGCGTCAAAAATAATGAGGAAATCACTTCAGTCAATTTTTTGGTCAGGTCAAAGGTCAGGTCACCAGAGGTCATTGAAGGCAAAATTTCGCCGATTTCCAGGTCGAATGTCGACAATTTCCAAGAAGCCAACGCATAACTCGGGAACCAATAGAGCTACAGCGCCGCGGAAAAACGCATTCGATAGCCCTATTAACGTCCTTTCTGAGTAATTCTCTCAGAATTGACCTAACGTCAACGGTTTTGCCTGCAGGGGGCAAAAACTGCAAAAATAGCCGATTTTTTTCGGAAACAGTTTTTCTGCAATAACTTTTGACCCAAGCCTTGTACGAGCTTACTTTTATAGGCATCGTGTTCCTCTCGTCAAGACGCATCGACTGAACTATAACTTGACCTTGAAAGGTCAACTTGAAAATTTGACCTCAGGTCAAGGTCATGACCTGACCGGAAAGGGTCATGCTGCATATCAATCGATCCGTATCGTCGAGCCGAACACATCTAAGGCGTTTTCATCGCTCTAGCATGTCTCTATCAAAAGTTATTTGCGAAAAACTGTTAGATACCATTCGTGACCTAAGATGACCTCAGGGCATAAACAGGGGTCACGGACACCATTTCCATGTTCAGTGTGTCTAAACCACTTGTAATTCAGTGTTTGGGAGTGTTCATAATGTCTTTCGTCCAAAAGAGGCGCATTTCAATTTTCTCCCATTGACTTATAATGGGGAGGTCGCAAAATTGACCTGACCTGAGGTCATCGATATCAAAATTCTGAGATATACATTTTGTACATGCTATTGCTCTTAGCAATCGCTGAAAGTTTGGAAGCGATCGGTCACTCGGTGTAGCTAGTTATGACAGACATTGAAACTTTTTATGAGGTGAGGTCACTTCAAGTGACCTGGTGACCTGACCTTGAATGACCTTGGTCTGAAATTTTCACAACATGTGTAGAATTGATGTATGATAAGGTGTACTGCCGTTTTTGAGATATTCGCGAAAAACCACAAGGGGGGTGTTCAAACCCCTCCCCCAGCATGGCGCGGGTTAAAACTAACATGCTATTTGTGATCAGTATCCCGAAAAAAAAAACATAGCAGCCACGCTTTACGATGCTCTAACACGTCCCGATTTCCCGAATTTCGGATCATTGACCTGGGACCTTATCCCTCGCCCCGTTGGGGGGGGCCATTTTGGCCCCCCCTGTGGTTTTTCCTGAATAGCAAGAAAACGGCGGCGCGCAGCGCCGCCAAATTTTTAGTACCTTCCCGAGCATCAATTTGACACCTTCACACCAAATTTCAAGTCTTACGTCACCTTAGGTCAGGAGTTATTGAGGTCAAACTGATGTCATGTTCGAGCAAAAATGAGCAAAAAACATGCAATCTTGAAACGCTCACCAAATCTACAGTTATCAAGCAATTTTAAAGTTCTTTATATGGTTTAGTAGACCAAAAGCGGCGCTACAAAACTGCTATCTCGGATTTTCAAAATTTTGGGTTTTCGACAAAAAAAAAATCAAAAAATTGATTTTTTTAGAAAAACTAAAAACAAAAAAATCCGAAACTTTTCCGAATTTTGAAAAAAGGAATATATGTGATAGTCACTGCGCTCTTCTATATACATACCAAATTTCAGGTCGATATCTCGTTTTTTGGCCAAGTTATAGCGAAAAAAAAAAACTGTTCAAAAATGATGACGTCAAATTTTTTAACTCAATTTTTAGCGATTCTAGACCTCGTACGGCAAAACAAAGACCACCATTGAACTCCCCGTGACGGGCTGCATCGATTCGATACCCATTTTATGCAAAAATATCAACTTTGAAATTTGACCTAATTTGACCTGACCTTGACCTGACCTTGACCTGACCTTGACCAAAACGTGACCTAAGCTGGCCCCAAAGGCTGCCTGACCCACATAATCGCATTTGTCATGTAAAATGGACCATAAAACATGTATCACACGACACTTTCATATTGTGACCCCCCAGTGACCTGACCTCTGTGACCTGACCTGGTATCAGTGACCTCAAGTAGCAAAATATGTGTTTGAAGAACATTTCCCTATCGATGATTTTCAATGAAATGCTTTTTACTCGATTTTACAACGCATTTCTTGAAATGCCTGTAAACGGTGAAAATTGGACCTTTGACCTGACCTGTGACGTCATCGGTTTGACCTAGGTCAATAAAATTGGGTCACAAGGTAGTTCCCTGATAGGGCTATCCAACACCGTTTGCCGCTTGTCGCTACGTTGCGTGGTTCTCGAGATCTTAGGGGGGGGGCAAAATCCCCCCCCCCCAACGGGGCGCGTTGCTCGGCAGAGCCCAGCGGGCTAAAATTGGGTATCATTGGCTTCCTCTCGTGACGGGCAGCACGCTCGTTTTTTTACGAAGCTCTAGCTCGATCAGGGGTCAAACTCGAGGGGGGGTGTCGTACCAACTGCCCCCCCCCCCCACCTTGTGCCGTCGTGGGACGCAAAAGGGCCTGTGCCGGCGAGGGTTAAACACTTCCTTGATAAAATTAGTTCGAACCTTTTGAATGGAAGGATTCACAAGGAAAGAGTTCCCGCTAAGCGAGGCTTGTTGCGGTGACCCTGCCCTTTATCCCTCCGATCGTGCAATTCCGTTTCTATGGCAGTATTTTGAGTTCAAAGTTTAAAGTGTGTACATAGCCGCGCACGACTGTTCCCCTCCCCCCCCCCCCCCCCGCTGGTAAATAGCCGTTTTCACGACGGGCTGTCCGGCGGGCGGCGAGTGCACCTAATTTGACCAACTCTGTACCTAATCTTTTTTACAGGAAATATCTTTATTTTATGAATTTATTTCAGTGTTTTATTTGATGATACTCTCTGATAATATGACAAAGCAGGCATATAAGCAATTAGTCCAACCATAGCTGATAGCTACTAAGAGACACACTGAACCTAATTTGACCAAATCTGCACCTAATCTGCACCAGACGTGCACCAACTGTGTACCAGATGGCCGTCGTGAAAACGGCTAGTATCTTCCGCATGGGGCCGTACAGGCTGAGCTTCCACTTCATGAAATGTAAGAGGTCACTGGATAAAGCAGCTACTCGCCTCTGGTCGGGCCTGAGACCAATGCTGTCAAGGGGCAAACCAACTGCCAAAGTCCAAACCAAGTGCCAGAACAGACCACGTGCTGTAGACAAACAGACCAGCTGCTGTCGACAAACAGACACTGTCGATAAGCAGACCAGCTGCTCCCACAAGCAGACTAGTAACTGTCGCCGAACAGACCAGTACCTGTCGCCTATCAGACCAACTGATGTATAGAAGAACTGGCTAACGTCTGCTCTCCTGAAGCACGGAGCGTCGACTACAAATTACAATCAGCGCCCCCTGCTGACGACTCGCCCAATGCGTTGCAGATGGCGTGCTGGTGGTGTTTTCCGATTCAATCCTTTTTCCGCATGATCGCATCGCCATCGGATTGCGAATAAATGCTACAAAGATTTGTGTGATTTAGTTCTACTTAGTCATATTGCCTTACGTTTCAGTAAGATATACTTAGACAATTGACATACATCATGATATTAGTCCACGCATGACTGCAGGGATACCTATATTTCATATCTTGAGCCCCTGATCAGGGCCCTTCAGAGCCTAAGCCTTCCTATATCTGGTACATCTGGTCCCCGAAACTATTGATCCAATTTTCACAATAAAACCAGGTGTTTGGTGTCCCCCCTCCAAAAAAAAATGGAATAAAAGTTGACTTTGTTGGACGAAGGTCATTTATGACGTGACAGGTCAAGTCAAAGTACCATTTCCCAACATTCAGGTATGTTCGAATAGGTTGAAATCGGTACTAAAGTATGCCAAGCGATGAACAAATGGCCAGCTGCGGATCCACTTTATGCTTCGCTTTTCCTATGACAGCTTTATATATAAGGGCGAGGAGAAATTGAGGTAATACTCGGTTACTTTGCTACAAAAAAATCGACACCTGGTTGACTTAGCGATAGGATGAATCGCGTTTTCGATCGCAATAACAATATCAAATTTCTTTCTTAGGAGAGGTGGATGTAGGTACCTATAATGCTAAGGAGGGGAACACGCATGACATTTATGAAATACAATGTCATATCTGATGTATAGTTTATATGAAGTGCTAGTTACCATGCTCAACACCAAAACTTTCACAAAGTAGCCCCCTCACTCACCCACTCCAACGGCTACTTCCTTTTAACCCGCGCCCTGCTGGGGGGGGGTGTTTGAACACCCCCCTTGTGGTTTTTTGCGAATATCTCAAAAACGGCGGCGCGGAGCGCCGCCGTTTTTGGTACACCTTATCATACATCAATTCTACACATGTTGTGAAAATTTCAGACCAAGGTCATTCAAGGTCAGGTCACCAGGTCACTTGAAGTGACCTCACCTCATAAAAAGTTTCAATGTCTGTCATAGCTACACCGAGTGACCGATCGCTTTGAAACTTTCAGGGATTGCTAAGAGCAATAGCATATACAAAATGTATATCTCAGAATCTTGATATCGATGACCTAAGGTCAGGTCAATTTTGCGACCTCCCCATTATAAAGTCAATGGGAGAAAATTGAAATGCGCCTCTTTTGGACGAAAGACATTATAAACACTCCCAAACACTAAATTACAAGTGGTTTAGACACACTGAACATAAAATTGGTGTCCGTGACCCCTGTTTATGCCCTGAGGTCATCTTAGGTCACGAATGGTATCTAACAGTTTTTCGCAAATAACTTTTGATAGAGGCATGCTAGAGCATTAGCGTCGCCACGGGGGGGCAAGCGGGGCAGCTTGCCCCCCCAACCTTGGACCGGGCACCCCCTGAGATCGATACAGATCCGATGAGATTTTGGAATCGGGGAAAAATGGGGGTACCTTTCTGAGAATGCCTGTGAGGTCAGACTCTGTTGGAGCGTGCAGTTCAAACCAAAGTCAGAGTCGCAGTCGCCAAAATCTTCAAGACTCCGACTCCAGACTCGGAAATGTCAATGCCATGATTCATGCCATGTTCCTAGTTGGTTCTGTATTACATTTTGTAGCTGATTTTCATAAATTTTGGAGTGCTGACACATAATTTTCGTTCAAAGCGTGACACGAAATCTTCGGGGCCTTTCTCAACTCTCGTCAAATGTCTGCGACAGGCACAAGTACCGTTCAAGTGCCGCAGGGCTCATAAGCCTGCTTTTCACACAGGCTCCTAAGGAGCTCCACTGAGCTCTAAGAAGCTTTCGGAGGGCCCAAACCGGCCTCTGAGAGTCCCACTGGTGTCCATGTTCTCTAGAGGGCCCATACAGGGATCTTTGAGGACATTATACATACGTAGACCTCTGAAGGGCCACACGAATCTTTGAGGATGCCTTCGAAAATTTCTGAAAACCTCAACTGGCCTATGATAGTTCAGCCGAACTTTTGAGGCGACAGACTTTACTAAACCCCAACCCGGCATCTGAGGGGTCACAACTCCGTGTCCCTCTGAGGGCCGCAACACATGTTTCTTATGTCCCTAACAACGTAGGGTCCTTAAGGATTCGACACAGACCCCGACGGTTCACACTGTTATTCGAGGGCTCCAGGCTCACCCTGGGCCTAGTCTCTTAGCGCCCGCCGCCCACACTGGCTTCTGAAAGCTCGTGTGCCCTAAAGGGCTTTCTGGGCCCACCTTAGGCTCGGAAAGCCCTAAAGCACCACATACACGTAAATATTTGGGGTGACCCACGCCGAGCTCCGGGATCCTAAGCAGGCTTCTGAGAGTCCACACTGACCCTCAGTGGCCTGAAATGGCCTGGAAGTCGCAATCCTATCTCTAAGGGATCCCTTGCCGCTATGCCGTGCGTAACTTTTGGTTCCGTTAAATATTTTTGGTCGCGTTTGCAGCGCTTCCCTTCACTCGAAAAACCAGAAACTTTTTGTTCACACTTGAGTGAACAAAACACTTTTTCTCACTGCAAGGATGAATGATGTACTTCCGATTCACACTTCCGACATTCTCTCTCAGTCTCCGCCGAATGCCCAATTCTTAGCTACAATCGGCGGCTGGGATAAGCCCTATGCATTTCACGTAAAACCTCGGCATGCATGCGTGAATGGAGGTTTTAGCGAGGTGATCCGATTCAAATGGAGCGTTTTTCACCTTCTTCTGGGTAATGATCATGAGCGACGAGAGTCTGCACAGGGGCCCTCTGCAGTGCGTCGGCAATCGCAGCCACTGTAATTCTAACGGTCGTTTTTGTCCAGAAATTTCAAAATTTTGATTTTTTTTGTAAAAAATACATGCTATAGCTAGAAGGAAAACTTTGTCACCATCGGATTCCTCGCACCATTGCGCGTCGAATGATATGTAAAACGAGTGAGTAACGGCTGTGGAAAGGCAAGATTTAACACAAAACTTGATTTTGCCCCCCCAACCGAAAATGTCTGGCGACGCCTATGTGCTAGAGCGATGAAAACACTTTAGATGTGTTCAGCTCGACGATACGGATCGACTGATATGCAACATGACCCTTTCCGGTCAGGTCATGACCTTGACCTGAGGTCAAATTTTCAAGTTGACCTTTCAAGGTCAAGTTATAGTTCATTCGATGCGTCTTGACGAGAGGAACACGATGCCGGTAAAAGTAAGCTCGTACAAGGCTTGGGTCAAAAGTTATTGCAGAAAAATTGTTTCCGAAAAAATCGGCTATTTTTGCAGTTTTTGCCCCCTGCAGGCAAAACCGTTGACGTTAGGTCAAATCTGAGAGATTTATTCAGAAAGGGCGTTAATAGGGCTATCGAATGCGCTTTTCCGCGGCGCTGTAGCTCTATTGGTTCCCGAGTTATGCGTTGGCTTCTTGGAAATTGTCGACATTCGACCTGGAAATCGGCGAAATTTTGCCTTCAATGACCTCTGGTGACCTGACCTTTGACCTGACCAAAAAATTGACTGAAGTGATTTCCTCATTATTTTTGACGTTCTTTCGAACGCCGCCTTCCGCGTATCGCTACGTGGCCCAGGAGCCGAGTTAGAAGGGGGTGTTCAAACACCCCCCCCCCTCCCCAGCAGGGCGTGGAAATCCAGGACCCCCAGCCGGGCGCGGGTTAAACCTTTGGGGTACTCGAGGGTGGAGGCTTACTGTTAGCTTCTCGATGGCATGATAAAGCCTTGATCATCAACGAAGCAAAGCTAAAGACAACCTGTTCGTAACGGGTTGGGCCAAATGCTTTCAAGACCAGTCGACTTGTGTTGCCGGAACAGTTTGGACACCGCCCGTCTGCTGCCTTGAACTGTCGGTGGGTGCACCGATCTCGGTGCCCCCCGAGGGCCGGCCTGGCACCGCTGCAGACGCACGCACCGGCAGTGATCGGGCTAGGTCGCCCACCTTCCCCTTCCCCTCCCCTTCACCCGGCATCTGATTGTGGCCGTGAACCCAAACTGCCTTACTACGTGTCAGTGGGCACTGGAGATGTCAATCACGGGTACCAATGTTGTGGAATGCTTACCAATAGTAAACTGACATGAGGTTGATGTTTGATATTTGACCTTAAAAAACATTTGGCGTCTTGGGGTTTTATAAATTTTTAATCAGGGGTGCTCGGAATTCGATAAAAAGTTGATATTTTTTCCATTTTTCAAAAGATTAATATCCAAGAGATGCTAGCATAGCATTTGGCTTTTCAATGCTAAAGTTTTGTCATAAAGGAACTCAGTCCAAAGTTGGCATTGCTATGAATTTAATAAGTTTTATTTATGAAGTTGTTTTAGTTTTGACAGTTTTGTTTGAGTCCGGCTGGCATTTATTTGGTTTGGTATTCTACTTTTTAACCATCTGTAGGTACTTGGCATAATTAGTTGGTAGCGTTGACCAGCGATGCTAGTATAGGCTCTGCCTCTAACGTATCCTAGTTTTGCTTATTTACCCTCTTTAATTTTTGGCAACCTACGAAGTATCATTGTTAATTGCCTAGTCCTTTCCCTTTTCAATTTCTTATTCAGCCTCTCGCAAAACAACCACTCTTGTCCGGTATCGTGCTCCAAGTGCCGATATTAGCAATTTGCAAGCACGATCGCTAGGTGCATGCAAAGACGCTCAATAAAATACGGAACCCAAGGTCAGCTAAGGTGTCGCACCTGCGAGAATCCGGCTCCCAGGGCTCCCAGGTCCGTCTTCGGCCGATAGGGACTGACACCAGATACATATGGATGGGCCACATCAGATGACGTCAGGTTCATGCGCATCAAAAGTTGTTATACAATTCACATGCACCACAAAAAACGCACAGACATTGCAGTGTGGCTATGTACATGTTTAGGTATGCGTGAGCAGTGTGCGCTGCGGGTATGGTGATCTATGCACCATGTTCACACCAATCATTTTTACAATTAGGTATGTACAGCAAATGTATTCATCAGTAGGTATACGAGCTTTGCAGATTGAAGTTGAAATATGCAAATGAGTTCCCGGACCCGGAATCCCCGCGGCTGCGAGAACGGCTCGATTTTTGGCCAGTCATGCTCGCTGCTCACGTCAATGACCGCGCTGCGGACACGGACGGTGACGTCACACGATGAATGGTCCTTCGATGACGTCACTTGTGCAGGTGAGCTCCTCCGCTGCACCCAGCTCCTGTGGGATCGGTGGGGCCAATTCCACGAGTGGACCCAACTTCTAACTCCTTCTAACTCCTTCTAACTCCTTCTAACTCCTTTTGTTACCGAGCAGTTTGCGATTTGCCGTCGTCCCTAACTGAACTAGAGTTTCGGAAAAACGAGCTTATGTACCGAAATTGCGGCAACTGCTGCTTAATTCTAAGGCTTAAGGTCAACCGATGGCCTCTGGGCTCTGAGGTCACTATTTTTTTGGTAGGTGTACCTAGCTTTGTATGTGTGTTGGGAGAGGGTGTGAGCGAAAACGCACATTCAGGTTTTTCTCGCGCCATTGCCAAACGCTGCAAGATTTTCAGCTCAAATGCGGCTACTTTTTTTTAAAATATTATTTGCGCACATTCTGACAAAAAAAGCCAGAACGTTACTAGAGCGGAATAAATGCTCTCGACAGAACGTTTTTTTTTACCCTGCCTCAGAACACTTCGCGATCACGACACAACAAGGCTTTTCACAGAACGATGAGAACAACTTAAGTTCACTCTATGCATATTTTCATCAGTGTATGCACAATATCTGTATCTCAGAATTTGTATATCTCTGTGACCCGATATCAGGTCAGATTCATTATTTTACATTACAAATACAGACCTATAGGAAAATATTGAAATGCGTCCTTCTTCCAGCAAAAAAGTCAAAACCACTCAGCATGCGCCGTATTATGACATATTATCTCATCTGTACTGACTTAGGTGCCATTTACTGACAGGGCACCTGGGAAAGGTCAGCTGAGGTCACGTGTTGCTATCAATAACTTTTTTGCCGATAAATCACGGTACGGTGGAGCTACCGGGTGCAGTGGAAGGGTTCGTGGTGTGACTGTCATCAGCCGGTCTCGGTCGACCTCTGGCGGCTCCGGCACGCCACCGCTGCCGTGGACACGACAAGGGGCAAGAAACGGTGGCTGCCGGGGCGCACTTCCTGCTCGGCGCGCCGGCGCCACTGGCGCGCGCGCGCGCCCTCCCCAACGACCGGCAGCGGCAAGGTCAGTTGCAAAGCAGTCTGGGGTACGCCGAACTCGCAGATTGGTATCCAGGGGCTGTCATATTCCAGGATGCGCTCCTCTTGCCGAATTCAATAAGGTAATAAGCCCCTTCAGCGCAGTGAGAGTGAAGTGATTCCGACCATATGAACTGTCAGTTTTTACTGCGCGAGATTCAACCGCCAAGTGGTGTTCATTGACCTCCGGCACTGAGCCTGTTGATTAGTTGTTAATTTTGTTTTAACCTTCGCCCAGTGGGGGAGGGGCGTTTTTGGCCATACCTTCCAGTTTTTTGCGTATATAAAGAAAACCGCGGAGCACAGCGCCGCGAAATTTGGTATAGCTTATGATGCATCAATTTTGCATCGTGTGTGAAATTTTGGACCCCAGTTCACCTTATGTAACCATGCCACTAAAAAATAATCTTTGTGATTCTGTCATTCCTACAGTTTGCATATCAGAAGTTTGAAATCCATTGGAAAATCAGTTTCAACAAATTGTGTACCTCGGAATTTTGATATCGGTGACCTAAGTTCAGGTCAACTTTGCGACCTCTCCATTATAAGTCAATGGGAAAAATTGAAATGCTTTTCTTTTGGCCGAAAACACCCTCAAACATCGGGATACGGGTGAGCATAGCACATTGAACCGGAAAATTGCACCTGTGACCCCTTATAACCCTCGCCGGCACAGGCCATTTTGCGTCCTTCGACGGCACAACGGGGGGGGGGGGTTGGTACGACCCCCCTCGCGTTTGGCCCCTGATCGAGCTAGAGCTTTGCGAATAAAAAACGAGCGTGCCGCCCGTCACGAGAGGAAGCCGATGATACCCAATTTTAAGGTCCTAGGTTTTAACAGGTCAGGTCAATGACCCGAAAACCGGGAAAATCGGGACCTGTTAAAGTGTGACTGCTTTGTGGTTTTCCGGGGTGCTGATCACGAATATCGTATTAGTTTTGATCAGAGATGATGTCTTTAAGCATTTAGACCAGTTCGGGTCAGGTCAGGTCAGGTCAACCGGTAGGGGTTGTGACGGGTATTCGTAATACGTGTCAACCGCCTCTAACAGCTTCGTAACATGTCACGAAGGCACCAAACCTACTTAGTAAATGTTCAAATAGTTGCTAAATTCGAATTCAGCTCCAAAAACTAGCCTAGAAACATGTAAAACTCGAAAAAGTGAACCGAGGTCACCCGAGGTCACCAAAGGTCAATGACCTGACCTGACCTTCGGGTGACCTTGACACCAACCCTTATGTATGGGAGCAACATCAAATAACATGTTTGAACGTTTGAAACCACGAAAAGCTTGCAAACGCGCGGCTAATGCGAGCCGACATATACGCCGAATCGCGATTCCGGCCAAACATGGTCTCAGAAAAGAGGTCACAGGTCAAAGGTCAGTTGGGTCAGGGTCATGAAATTTTCAGGGTAGGTGTAAAATTGATCAATGCGAGGGTACTGAAAGTTTCGTCGCGATCAGCCGCTTTTTACGCCAGTTATTCGCGAAAAATAGCTGCTAAAATCCGAAAAATTTTAGCTGGGGTTGCATCAACGCCGGCACAGGGGGGGGGGGCCCCCCCTGTGCCGGCGAGGGTTAAGAGCTTGAGGTCATCCCAGGTCATGAAACGTCTACAACAGCTTTTTGACAATGACTTAAGATAGAAGCATGTGCTATAGCGCTGAATACACCAAGAATGTGTTCAGCTCAACAATACGAATCGAATGATATGCAAAATAACATTTTCTCTGACCTTGACCTGGGTCAAATTTCTAAGTTGACTTTTTCAGGTCAACTTGTAGTTCAATCGACGCGTCTCGACGAGACCAATGCGATGCCGGTAAAATCAATCAGCGTCATACAAGGTTGGAGTCAAAAGAAATAATACAAAAAGACGTTTCCATAAAAACGTCAAATTTTGATAATTTTTGCCCTCTGGAGTCAAAACTGTTGACCTAAGGTCAAACATGAGAACACGTTTCAGAAAGCTCTTTGAAGGAGCAATCGAATGCGCTTTTTCGCAGTGCTGTAGTGCTGTAAGCAGTGGGTCCATATCATCAATATCATTAATTGAGCATGCCCTTTGAATCATGTGAGTATACTGACCCATAAAACATGTTCCGCACATGTCCTGTTCAATAGTTTGTTTTTGGTACCCTGACCTGACCTGACATTGACTTTGACCTTTGCATGGTATCCTACACATTATACAATGCATCTTGTCTTGGTAGCCTCATTTTGGGTGATTAATCCGTCTATTCTCCGCTAATTTGGCTCCAAAGCCAGCATTGTAGAAAATCGCAGTTTTTACATTCGATCTGACCTTGACCTGAACTCTGCCCTTTTTAGGCAAAAGAAAAAAATGTGATCCAAAGATTCGTTTTGTTTAGAGCTTTCTGTTGTCGTTTCCCCTTTCTTTCTACGGCGATCCGTTCGAAAGTTAGACGAGGGTTGCAGATTGCAGAACCTGCCCCTTCCCCTCCCAGCAGGGCGCGTTCGGCTGAAGACCCCATCGCGGAGCGGGGTTTGATCATTCAGTCAGGAAAGAGTGACACATTACTTTCCTGATAATCTTGTTCCTTACATAATTTCAGTCGAAGAATTCATCTATCCAACGGGCTACGTAACAATTACATAAGGAACATGGTTCAATACATACACTATACAGGTATAAGCCTCAAGGAAATAAAATTTTGCAGGGCAAGCTTGTCACGCCTTGAGGTCAAAGAAAGTTTAAACCTCGCAGTGATAGCGGAGGTGACTCCAACGGACCCCCTCCCCTTTACGTTAAACGCTGTACGAAGCCAATGCCGGCGAGGCTTCAGGCATTTGTCTTTGAGTGTAGTGCCCAAGCATAAGATCCTTCGGTAAGCCTAAATATCACACCTGGATCAAATTTTGCACTGAAAGAGAAATGCAATATAGGTTAGCGCTGATAATTGACCCCATGACAGCAGCCTGCGGCAGTCAATGAGTCGCTCCGCTGCCGGCCTGGCTGGCTGGGCCTTCACGGGGTCGGCCGTGGTCAGGTCGTGTGCAGTGTACGTATATTGGGCATACGGCCGACCTTGGCTGCCGGCGGTGATAAAAGGCCGTGTGGGACGCGCGCCGGCACCGGTGGCGGCACTTTCTCCAGGGAGGCGGCGCACGATGGAGCTCCCGACTGCTGTGAGCACGCTGGCAGCGCTGGCCGCCCTGCTGCTCGTCCGCCAAACAGGTGCGTGTCGGGGTATTTTTTTTGTTTTATTTTGCTTCCCGCGTCAGAGTGTCACTAACCGTGTGCTGCCTGCAGTAGCCGGCAGGGTCCCTTCAGAGGGAGCTGCTGCAACGAATGGCGCCTACAGGTGACTTACATTAACGCTTACTTCGCCTTTCCAATCACCCCTTTACTTTTTACTTACCCTACACCTGAAATCATTCAGGAGGCAAAGTATGGAATCGTGGCATATCGGATGCGTAATTTGACGAAAAGCTGTGCAGTTGTTTGGTGCAACAGCTTACACTGAATTTACCACCATCATGCATAGTATGTGAAGTTTGTATTGACTAAATGCTAAATGGCTTTGCGGTTATGAATGTCATCATGATTCATGATCATGTCAGCATCAGCATATCTTCTTCAGAAATAGCTGTACCTCAAAACGCATCTATTTCAAACTCCCTCGTAACAACAAGGACCAGAGGCCTGCCAAACATTAAAGTTAAACAATTAACTCCAGTCGTCTTAGGGAGAGGATTGTTTATCTCCTGATTTAAGGCTTGGCGCAAATTAAACTGTCACTTTTCCTCCTCCTCCTCCTCCTCCTCCTCCTCCTCCTCCTCCTCCTCCTCCTCCTCCTCCTCCTCCTCCTCCTCCTCCTCCTCCTCCTCCTCCTCCTCCTCCTCCTCCTCCTCCTCCTCCTCGTCCTCGTCCTCGTCCTCCTCCTCCTCCTCCTCCTCCTCATCGTCATCATCAAATTCATCACTCACCATCAGCAGCAGCAGCAGTAGCATCATTTACTATCATCATCATCTCCACTTTCATCAAATAACACATGAATAAACAAAATAAAATAAACTAGAGCTGGCGCAAGGGAGTTGCCACTGATTTGCGTGCGATTATGAAGCAACGCGGTAAATGCCGCATAATCCGCACCATAAGCTGCTGACTAGCACAAAGGTGGCAACAGTCGAGTGATCTGCCTTGACCTCACACTTGAAACCGAAGTATCGGTGTCGAAACGGGCCATTTGACGCAATGCAGGCCTGCCAGCGGCGTGCGCGGCAGCAGTGCAGGCTCGTGCTGCTGGAACCGCCACCGGCACCGGCAGCAGCGCGATCGGCGAGGAAGTGTGAAGGTCGCTCTGGGTCGCACCGGAGCCCTCTCGACCTGCCACCAAGGTCGGTGCCCGCGGGCATCCCTGAGGCCAGGTCACTCGCCCCTCCTCTCCGTGTTGATAGGCGTGTCGACGATGTTTCCGCTCGAGCACGCCGCGAGTCGTCTCATGATGTACGCGAGGTATGCCGGGGTCGTGAGTCGACTGTTGTGATTCACGAACCGTGAACCGTGAGCTCTGAGCCGTGATTAGTGGACGTAAATCGTGACTCGTGGCCTGGCGTAGCCTCGGCCGCGTCACGGCTTGCGGCCAGTGGCACGTCGCTCGGAATTAGATGGCGCATCTGGGCCAAGGCGGCGACGGCTCCCGTGGTCGAACGCGCGCCAGAAATGATGAACAGGCTTCGGAGAATGGGAGAGGCGGATACGCTTGGATAAACGAAATGTAAATGTGAATACTGTAAACAAGTTTCTAGCTGACCTAGCCGATCACAGTGGCTTACAGTTCACCGTCAGCGGCACTTCTGTGATCGAATGATTCACTTCAAAGGATATTTGCCTAAGCGCATCATGTTCTTCTTCAGTTTGTCTTTGTTCGTGGTCGGTAATTTGAATAAGTCCGTCGAAGGTCACAAGGTCATGAGGAGGTCATCATGTGACCTTCAGCGTCAGCCAGTGTCCTGTTCCTACTTCAGATGCTGCTGCTGACAGCATGCAAACTAATGCGACTAGCTGGTGACTGTGGCATTAGCATATGCCAAAGACGGAATCTGATATCAACTGCTACGTCAATGGAATTAGGGACTATTACGCCGCAAATACAAAGTAAGATTCGACATTTGCGCCATGTTGCATAACATTTGTTAACCAATATGACAGGCATTCAACGAGATGCCTTTGGCGTTTGAAAACCTTTCAACAAAACAACGATTTGACGTTGGAAGTATTTTGAGATGTTTTAAATTGGAAGGGACAATTCAAAGCCATCGGTAAAAGATGCAGACAAATATTCCTATTGCATAGGATATGATTATGCAATACCTGCATGCCTAGCTATTTGACTTTACCGCTTTGTAATATCTCCTAAGCTGAGTAATTTACCGGCAAAATGTCCAATCGTTGACCCTATCCCTCGACCTCGCTTCCCATCCTTCCCACAGAGACAGAGATCATCACTCCTACACTTTCGGCGCCGTAAAGTGCACTTCACACAATCAGCTCCGCTGAACGTTGCGCACTCCCGCACACTCTCCCGCATCCTGCGACCTGTGACGGTGCGTGAGGCGGGATTGACGCGCCGGTGACCGAATCGGCGCGCCACCGGCTCTGTTTCGTCACCGAGCGAGCCGTCGAGGCGCCGCGCCGCCGGTTACCGTTGGCACACGCCGCCCCGAGCGGTCGGACCGGCCGCGCCCCACTACGGCAGTGGACTCCGCTGTGGAGCTGGTGGGAGTGGTCGAAGGCTGTGACAAGGCTGAATCTGTGTGACACGTGTAGTTAAAAGTGCTAAGTGATAACGATCAAGATAGAGCGCCTAGCAGCAAGCGTTTCAATCTCCGTAGTCGGTTGTGAATGTGGACCGGCTTTGCTCAATGAATACCTGTAATACTGCGTCGAATATGTCGAATACCTTTGCAAAAGGCAAAAGTTCTGGGGAAAGTTCAGTTTCTAAAACTACGAGTGAACTACGTAAGACTCGTATGTGACATTCCCAAAAAAATGTAAGCATTCTACGTAGCATCACAAAACTTTTGCCAATTTTTCCTGAGCCCTCTGCATGTTTGAACGCGGGTCTTCTCGACGGCGGGTCTTCTCTCGGTGCCGATTTGTCCGCTGAGGTGTACGCGTGTCCATTGACGTGTCCATGTGTCCGCAGGCGGACAGCTGTCCCCCGGGGAGTCGTGTCCAGCCGGGGACCGCCAGCAGCTCAGCGGGTGCCTGTCGGCTGCTCTGGAGCGCCTCCGACCCTTCTTCAGAAGCGGTAAGTCGCCAGCGATGAACCGAAATCATTAATAGTAATGGGGAATGAGAATTTAATTTATAGGAATGAGGAATGGCGACCAAACAGCCCTAGTCATCACAGGCAATACCTTTATTTTCAAAATTATTCAAGTATGCTGCTCTCAGTATCCGTCGATAAATCTATTGTTTCCTGGCGATGGAAATGAACCATTTTCATAAACGCACATAACATCCCAAATTCTGACACTTTACGCAAAAACGCAAAATCGAATTGGCAAAAAATCGGGAAATCAGCACAAATAACTTTGCTGAGTTAGCAAAATTTCTAATTAATAACACGATATCGAAACTGAGCTCACCAAGCCAGTCGAGGGCCCCGTGAGCTCGCATAAGGTAGTTTCCAGGAACGATCGTGACATTCAAGTATCATGCATCAGTCGGATGCCGGGTGCGGTATCAGCCAAAGTTGCAGGACTTCGAGCACGGCTGGCTTGCGCAACAATCATCTATTGACGTGCGAGCCGCACATTTTGAACATTCATTCACTGATAATGCGATTGTGGATGTAGGTAAGCTGCAGTCTATGCGGTTTTTCTGCAGGTCCTGGCATCGATCCGGCTGGCTGGCCCGGTTGGGTCTGTTGAGCCTGCCCTAGAATATCTCCGGCTTGCGTAATGGGGTTAGCGAGGCATGCGGTCAAGGACGAGCATCTGTAGGTACTTACTCAGTGTACATATGTGCCTTACACCGCGTCACGGGAGAAGACCGTAAACATGAAGCCCACAAAACCGAAAACCAGTTTAATCTCGTGATTTATTACTGGTTCAAGACGACTGATGGCGCTTGTACGTACCTGCGAGAGGTATATGTGTAGTTGCACGCCAAGCTTTCTGAATTGTTGTTAGGCAGAACAGATCCACTGAATGTGCAGGTCTTCGAACTCTGTATCTGTAAAAATACCAACAAGTCAGTCGACTATAACCTTGGGCTGGAATTTTATTGCTATTAGCGATTATAGCGACGCCAACATACCTACGATTATCTTGATTGATACCATCAATAAGTATGCATGTACTACCAATAGATACAGCAAATTTTGTCTCGTCAAATTATTCCGCGATACCCAAATCAGCAGCTAACGGATCGGGGACTGCGCAAACAAGCTCTGCTTAACGTGGGATGCCGGACAAAGACAATATATCAAAATCATTGTTACTAAATTTCATCTAAAAGCCTCTCGTCTTCGAACGAACTCTTTTGTGACCTCTTCAGCAGCTCTTCTTGACCCTTTTTGTCTTCGTTTTCCAGGCATTCCCGAGAACAACATCCCACCGGGCGACCCGCTGACCCTGGAGCAGGTCAACTTCCGCGACGGACCGCTGGAGGCCCAGTACACCGACGTCGTCGTCAGGGGGTTCTCCGCCTTCGTGCTGCACAGCCTGGAGTGAGTGAGCATCAGCGCTCGCCGCTCAGCATGGCGTATGCGGTGCTGTAGCTTTCATTAAAGGTATTAGTTTGTGAGTCCTTCCAAAAGAGCAAAAGTGCGTCATACTTCACTGGAATCTCTGCGACTCCCTCTGACCGCGAATGACCCGATCTTCCCCTCCGCGTGACTTGAGCTGACCCGTGCTCTGTGCCTCCGTGTGAATAGAATCTGACTGACCTCACCCGTTCTCCCCAGCGTGGATCCGTTCGGCCGGCGGCTGACGTTCAACTTGACCGTGCCGGTGGCGAACCTGGCCGGCCGCTACAACGTCAAGGGCAACATCCTGGGCGCCACCATCAGCAGCCGTGGCACGTTCGCCTCGGAAATTCGTAAGTCGTAATGTTTTTGCAATGTATCGTAATATATTCATAATACCTATATGTACGAAAACGGACGACTCAATCGCGAATATGCGCGGGATGCTGCAAACAATGGGCGCAAAAGTGAAGCTGCAGGACAGCGGTGGTTCCACTTCCAACATTACCGCCGTTACCCCTCTCAACCGTTTTGTATGTGATATACTGTTTTAGGTACCGCAATTTTGATACCGAAACCCATATACCCAATGCCGTGTGAAACTCCGATTTATCCATTGAAGTTTTAAATGAGCTGCGAATATATATGTGATAATATGCCTATTGCCTACTTATATTATTTGTTATCTGCATGAAACAGCTATTGGCCTATATCAGTTCATGAAACCGACGATCGACACATTATCTCATTTCACTGTTGCCCCCAGAAACTGTGGAGATCCTTGGATTCGGTGAGCTTGGTTTGCGCCAGTCACCGGACGGCCTGTCAGACCACGTGCAGGCCACCAACCTTCGAGTGAAGCTGGATATTGGCCCCACGCATCACCAGATCAACTACGAGGCCAACTCGGAACGTGACCGAGTCATAGGTGGGTTCACACTTCACATACAGGGACGAAGTCACCGGTTATGGGTGGGGCGACGTATGCAGGTCAAGGGAGTATACATCGTTAAAGGTGAAACGCACTGATCCATTAGAACAGAACAAGGTTGTGTGCGCCACGTGATTTGAAGGCGCTACAGTGATAACAGCTTTTCAAGAAGAAAGCACTGGGCAGTGAGAGTAAGCAAACAATAAATACAATAAACCCGCGCCCCACTGGGGTCTGCGTATAACACGCCCTACTGGGGGGGGGGGGGGCTATTCATAGCCCCCCCTCCTAACTCCGAAACTACTGGGCCGATCGTCAAAATTCAAACGGCGTCTGATAGCCCCGGAAAAACTGTCGAGCGAAACCTAATTTCATTGACCTCGAGGCCACCGATGACGTCACAGGTCAGGTCAAAGTAAAAATTATTAGCATTTTGCTTGTTCACGTTTTGGGCTCTGGCCGCCGTCTCACAAGTCAGATCAGGCTCATTTTTGGATCACACACTCGTGAACAAATGCTCTAGATACCCCGAGGGTACCAAACTTGTACTTTGATTTTCAGGTCAAGGTCAGGTCATCACAGGTCACGAAAATATTATGTCATGCGTCGGTCACGTGACACATGTTTTATGGTCCATTTAGGCCAGAGATTTCGAATGTGATGTCGTCTGTGTCATTCGAGGTCATTTTGAGTCGAATTTAGCTTAGGTCAGGTCACTTTCAGGTCAAAAAAGGTCAAATTTTGAAGTTAAAATTTTTCAACAAAAAAGGTGTCTAATGGAAGCAGTTTGAGCTCAGGAACACGATGGTGCTATTTATATTGGCGTACTATGTCAAATACGTGCTGAAAAATTGATTTGAAAAATTAATAATTGTGAATTATTTGCAATAATGCGTAAAACTTGGCCATTTTTGAAGATATTTAGCTAAAACTTGCTAGAGTTAGTCATAATAATGCGTTCTATCACATATATTCCGGTTTTTTCGAAAAGTCAAAAACTTTTTGAAAAAAATGTAAAAAAATAAATTTTGGATTTTATTATATCAAATTTTCGAAATTTTCAAAATTTCGAAAATCCGAGATAGCAGTTTGATAGCGCAGTCTATTCTGAGTCCTCTCATGCAAAGAAATTGGATCTAGCTTAAAAACTGAGCTCTTGGGAGCGATTGCCGTGGTTCAATGTTTTGCGTCGAAATCGGCCGAACATGACGTCACTCTGACGTCATTTCCGGCCGACCTATGGTAGCTACGAAGTTAAAATTTTGACACAAGGTGTCAAATTGATGCAGCCGAAGGTACTGAAAGTTTGGCGTCGATAAGTCAAGCGGTTTGGAAGTTATCGCAGAAAAACGGGAGGGGGGGCTATAAATAGCCCCCCCCCCCAGTGGGGCGCGGGTAAATGAGGGATCAGTTCCCAAAAGCCGCCCTTGCTATCCGATAGTTCGCTAAAATGTTGTGTGTGATCATTACAGGTGAAACTGTCCGCAAGCTAGTCACGAGAAACGACAAGATTCTGCTGCGGGACGTTTGGCCCGAGATCGAGACCAAGGTGGCGGAGGTGATGTCGCGGCTGGTGAACCAGGTGCTGACTATCATCCCGGTCAGCTCGGCCGCCAGCGGCGTCGGGCCGGCGCAGGGGGCGCTCCAGGCGCGAGGTTTCGCCGGATAAGTGCAGGCAGCACGGTCGCGCTGCTGCTTCAGCAGGCGTGCAGCGGACGCTGTCCCGAGACGTTTTCACTGTGATTTTTATAGCGAGCCAGCGACTGAACGCGCTCCTGCTGCTAGGGGCGATTTGCGGATACATGTTACGGCTATGAGCCAATTCGCTGCTTTTCATGCGATGTGTGAGAGGAGCAAGGAATGTGTGCGCTTGCGCAATGTGTCCACGGTCTTGTGTCCACTGCGTTTTTGGGAATTAGCAGCCTGATCGATAAATGAAGAGTTATCCCAAATGTCTACGTTATTTGAAAAGTGGTCTCTTCACTTATTAACACCGAACACGCGCACCGACGGGGGTCTGCGCCAACTTAGTACCGACGGGGGGCCGATGACCGACCCCCCCCCCCTGGGATCTCGAGAACGAAGCAAGATAGCGACAAGCGGTAAACGGCATCGGATACGCACGGACAAGGTCTACAATTTTTACAAAGGTCATTTTCAGGTCAAGTCAAATATGACGTCACAGGGGTCGAAAAAGTCAAAATGGCGACGCTAGATAAGGAGAGTTTTTCTCGAATAACTTTCGAATTAGTCAAGATAGGAACAAACTAAGGTTATCATCGTGATCCTCTCGTCAATCCGCATCGAATGATACATACGTTGAACTCGAAAGATCAAGGTCAAAGGTTGACCTCAGGTTACGTGACCTCGAGGTCATCATGTATATCATTCGATGCGTCTTGACAAGCTGAACACAATGAGACCATCCGCGCGGCTGTATCTTGTTCCTGTACGGAGTAATTGGCAAAAAACCTTTGGTGACCTTTGATGACGTCACATGACTTTACAGCTGCCCAACAGCAAAACAGACCTCAAGATAGTGAAGGTTGATCGTATATGAGGTCATGTATGGTATATGGGGCCATTCCAACCCGTTTTAGTGGTAAAAACAGGGAGTTGGTTCCCCCCCCCCCCCATTGACTTATAATGGTGAGGTCGAGAAATTGACCTGACCTTAGGTCACCGATATCAAAATTCCGAGATATAAAAATTGTAGATATTAATGACCTAATAACATCCTGCGACTTTCAAAGGCCTCCGACATCTACTGTAGCTCTGGCAAGGTGACAAAGTTGCAAAAAAGTGACTTAAGAGGTTGGGTCATTCAAAGTGACCTGGTGACCTGACTTTAAAAGTTAGGAGGTTCAAACTTGCACACCATGTGTAAAATTGATGAGAGAATAGTCGTACTAAATTTCCGGTTTTCCCGCTATTCGCGAAAAACCTCAGGGGGGAGGGGGCGGATATCCGTCCCCCCCCCCGTCGGTGCGCGTGTTAACCCGCGCGGGGCTGGGGTCTCCAGCCGAACGCGCGGGACTGGGGGGGGGGGGTAAATTTACCCCCCTTGTTATCTCCCGAACTAATGGTCCGATTTGGAAAATTCGAACGCCAATCGAAAGATCTCATCACGAACAACTAAAACATGTACTTAATTTAACCCGCGAGTTGCTGGGGGGAGGGGCGTTAAACGCCCCCACTTTTTTCGCCGGGCCATAGCATAACAACGGCGCGCCGCAGGCGCGCCAAATTTTGGATACCTGTAGAGAATTGATTGAAGTTTATTGTGACAAAGTTTCAAAAAAATCGGTCGGAAAATGTTTGAGATATCGAGGTTTCAGTGACGTCATGACTTCTGAGTTTTCGACCAAAAACGGCATATGTTCAAAAAATCATATAAAATCACAGAATAAAAATACAGACATGCCGTAAACGCCATTAGACTGCCAATACCATGATCAATCGAATGGTTATCTTTCTAGTTGAGGTTTATTTGCCATTGGGTCTACAGTGCAGGGATATTTCTATCTCGCACTCCTCTGAGATGCAAAGATAAGAATTTGTTATCTCTGCATCTCTCTGAGATGCAAAGATAAGGTCTCGAGGGTTCATAGCCAAAAATCAAGAGTTCAACTGATGATGGGTCAATAACCGAACGGCATTTTTAATGGCTGTTTAGGTATGAAACTTATGAAATAAAAACAAACTACTCTAAATCTTTTTTACATAGATGAATACATTTAAATATAATATTTAATTAATTAAGAATAAACCTCAACATAGAAAGATATAGGATTCCTCATGGCTCACTCGTGGAAGATTGAATATCTTTTCCTCGCGTGTTACCGAAAAACCTCGCTCCTTCGTCGCTCGGTTTTTCAGTAACCCGCTTGGAAAAGATATCCTTATCTTCCACTCGGAGCCATGAAGAATCCTCTATATCTTCAATTATTGATTATCGTTCCGCATTTTCCAAAATCTTGAACTGAATCTTGGCAATTTTTCGTGACCATGATACATGAATTTCTTAAATTGAACTTTTTGAGCTAAACACGTACACATATGATAAAATGAATGTCACCATCGTGTTCTACGCCCCAAATCACCTATAAAACATGTGTCACAGGCTGCGAATATCAGTTTTAATTTTCGGGGATATGTGCCTACCCGGTTGACCTGACCTTGACCCTGACCTATGCTTGACTGACCCCTATATGGAGCTGACACTCTTGTAGGCCTTATAAGATGGATTGTGCACCGTTTTGACAGAGTTTATGGCGAGAGGCGCCCATTGCGAAGTCCTGAAGTCCATGCTACTGAAAGCCCGATTTCAGGTGTTTGACCTGACCTTGACCCGACCTGTAACCTCAAAATTCAACTTTAACCCGCGCGGGGCTGGGGTCTCCAGCCGAACGCGCGGGGCTGGGGGGGGGGGGGTAAATTTTACCCCCCCTGTTATCTCCCGAACTAATGGTCCGATTTGGAAAATTCAAACGCCAATCGAAAGCTCTCATCACGAACTACTAAAAACATGTACTTAATTTTAAGTTTGAGGTCAAGGTCAAGGTCAGGTCAAGGGTACAAATTGCAAGTTTCTACAGTATCGGCCTTGCACCGTAGTTGCCGAAGAATGGAGTCATGGACTGAGACTGATCGCCCAAAACGTGTTCTTAGGCTACCAAGACAATATTCGTTGCATACAATATCATTCAGAGGTCAAGGTCAAGGTCAGGTCAGGTCAGGTCAGGTCACCAAAAAACAAAATATAGAAAAGGGCATGTGCGACACATGTTTTATGGGTCATTTTACTCATAGAATTCAATAGGCACACTCAATAAGTGATATGGACCACCTCTGGATAAGTTTCAGGTCGAGGTCAGGTCAAGGTCAGGTCAAGTGAGGTCAAATTTTGAAGTTGGTTGTTAAGGCCTAAAAAGGTGTCTATCTGATGCAGTTTTTCACGGCGAATCGAATGGTGCTATTTTTGTTTCCGTACGAGGTCTAGAACTTCCAAAAAAGTCATTTTTCAAAAAATTTGTGTGTCGTGACGTCATAAAATTTTGAATAACTCCCACATTTTTGAACCGATTCTTCTAAAATTTGGTATGTAGGTGCACATAGACCACTTCTCTGACATATATTCCGGTTTTTTCGATAGACTCATAATTTTGGATTTTATAATAATTTTCCCAAAAAAGTTAGTTTTTTGAAAAAATTTAGGCCAAAATCCAAAATTTTCAAAAAACCGAGATAGCCATTTGATAGACAAAATAAAATTACGTATAACCTTTTTTGTTACGTCTTGATTCCTTTAAAAATGAAGATGTTAGCGGCGTTTGAACTTTTGCCGTTTTTGAGGCGAAAATGACGAACATGACGTCACTAAAACGTCAGTTTCTCAAAAATTTTCCGACGGATTTCGCTCAAATTTTCAGGGAACGTGTCAAATTGATGTAAGAAAAGGTACTGAAAGTTTGGTGGCGCTGCACGCCGCCGTTTTTGAGATATTGCCGAAATTCGCGAGGGGGGGTAAAATTTACCCCCCCCAGCCCCGCGCGGGTTAAAGTACTCATCTGAAGCGTCTCGTCGCGCTCTTTCGTTTGCCGCCTCGTGCGTTTCGCTGCGCCTATTGGTTCTCGAGTTATCGGCTGGGGGCGTTTAACGCCCCCCCCCCCCCCAGCAAACGGTGGGTGGCGAAATACCCCAGCAACTGCCGGGTTAAAGTTTGAGGTCAAGGTCAAGGTCAGGTCAAGGGTACAAATTGCAAGTTTCTACAGTATCGGCCTTACACCGTAGTTGCCGAAGAATGGGGTCATGGACTGAGACTGATTGCCCAAAACGTGTTCTTAGGCTACCAAGACAATATTTGTTGCCTACAATATCATTCAGAGGTCAAGGTCAAGGTCAGGTTAGGTCAGGTCAGGTCACCAAAAACAAAATATACAAAAGGGCATGTGCGACACATGTTTTATGGGTCATTTTACTCATAGAATTCAATAGGCACACTCAATAAGTGATATGGACCACCTCTGGATGAATTTCAGGTCGAGGTCAGGTCAAGGTCAGGTCAAGTGAGGCCAAATTTTGAAGTTGGTTGTTCAGGCCTAAAAAGGTGTCTATCTGATGCAGTTTTTCACGGCGAATCGAATGGTGCTATTTTCGTTTCCGTACAAGGTCTAGAACTTCCAAAAAAAATCATTTTTCCAATTTTTTGTGTGTCGTGGCGTCATAAAATTTTGAAAAACTCCCACATTTTTTAACCGATTCTTCTAAAAATTGGTATGTAGGTGCACATAGACCACTTCTTTGACATATATTCCGGTTTTTTCGATACACTCAAAATTTTGGATTTTATACCTATTTTCCCAAAAAAGTCAGTTTTTTGAAAAAAAAATGGGCCAAAATCCAAACTTTTCAAAAAACCGAGATAGCCATTTGATAGACAAAGTAGAAAGACGTATAACCTTTTTTGTTACGTCTTGATTCCTTTAAAAATGAAGATGATAGCGGCGTTTGAAATTTTGCCGTTTTTGAGGCGAAAATGGCGAACATGACGTCACTAAAACGTCAATTTCTCAAAAATTTTCCGACGGATTTCGCTCAAACTTTCAAGAAACGTGTCAAATTGCTGTTAGAAAAGGTACTGAAAGTTTGGCGGCGCTGCGCGCCGCCGTTTTTGAGATATTGCCAAAATTCGCGAGGGGGGTAAAATTTACCCCCTCAGCCCCGCGCGGGTTAACCCGCGAGTTGCTGGGGGGGGGGGCGTTAAACGCCCCCACTTTTTTCGCCGGGCCATAGCACAAAAACGGCGCGCCGCAGGCGTGCAAAATTTTGGGTACCTGTAGGGAATTGATTGAAGTTTATTGTGACAAAGTTTCAAAAAAAATCAATCGGAAATTTTTTGAGATATCGAGGTTTTAGTGACGTCATGATTTCTGAGTTTTCGACCAAAAACGGCATATGTTCAAAAAATAATATAAAATCACAGAATAGACATACAGACATGCCGTAAACGCCATTAGACTGCCAATACCATGATCAATCAAATGGCTGTCTTCGATTATTGATTATTGTTCCGCATTTTCCATAATCTTGAACTAAATCTTGGCAATTTCTCGTGACTTCTTCACGACCATGATACATGCATTTCTTAAATTGAACTTTTTGACCGAAACACGTACACGTATGATAAAATGAATGTCACCATCGTGTTCTACGCCCCAAATTACCTATAAAACATGTGTCACAGGCTGCGAATATCAGTTTTGATTTTCGGGGATATGTGCCTGCCCGGTTGACCTGACCTTGACCCTGACCTATGCTTGACTGACCCCTACATGGAGCTGACACTCTTGTAGGCATTATATGTTGAATTGTGCACTGTTTTGACAGAGTTTATGACGAGAGGCGCCCATTGCGAAGTCCTGAAGTCCATGCTACTGAAAGCCCGATTTCAGGTGTTTGACCTGACCTTGACCTGACCTGTGACCTCAAAATTCAACTTTTAAGTACTCATCTGAAGCGTCTCGTCGCGTTCTTTCGTTTTCCGCCTCGTGCGTTTCGCTGCGCCTATTGGTTCTCGAGTTATCGGCTGGGGGCGTTTAACGCCCCCCCCCCCCCCCCAGCAAACGGTGGGTGGCGAAATACCCCAGCAACTGCCGGGTTAATGGTGTCCGATGGTCTTACTGAAAAATGGGTGACCTCGTGGCAAACATCGCATGGACAAATAAATGATGAGCGATCTACTAGTTAGGCTATTCGCTCGTGCTTCAATATATGTTCTCGTTATGCTTAACCCTCGCGGGCCCGGGGGGGGGCGTTTTTCGCCCCCCCTGGCGAATATTTGCGATAACTCCCGAACGCTTAGGGATAGGAAGGCGAAACTTTCAGTACCTTTTCTCCCATCAATTTGACATCTTCTGAAGTAAAAAATATGGACCTAACCCCCTTGATGACGTCACAAGGTCCAATTTTCTAGACCCCTGCACGGCAAAAATCGGCGTCACAGACGCAAACTTCAAATAGCTGCTAAAAATAGAGTTTTAGAGATAAAGACAAATTACGAGCACGGCTGTGTAGCGTTTGACCTAGAGAAAAATAGAAAAATAGTTTTGGTGACCTGAGGTCAGAGGTCAGGTCAACGACCCCGAAATGTGGTTTTAGTTTTTCGCAAATAACTTCGACAAAAATGGTCCTAGAGCTACGGCAGTGGTACCATCGCATTCGCCTTGTCAAGCCGCGTCGAATGATATATATTTTGTTCGGAAAAGGTCAACTTTCATGTTGACCTCATGTGACCTCGAATGACCTCTGGTTGACCTTGACACATGAAAGGTCGTTTATGATGGATTTGTACCCGCTGATCACGAATCTGGCATCTATTTTCCTCTAAGCCTTCATTTAGAGCTTCCGGATGGCAAAATTGTCTTATTTATTATTACTGACTTGAATCAGTGAAATAGCCTCTAGCAGGGATACTCTTCTGTGACCTTGACCTTTGAGCAGCCTTGTATCGTAAGATGAACCACAAATAGGGAACTGATAAGCCTCAAAACATTTCAAAACATCTTGGAAGTTAGCACGCAAGATGTGTGAAAAAGTGCCAAGTTTGAGGTCAATTTTGAGCGTGACCTTGACCTTGACCTTTGATTTGGAGCACATTTTCAGAATCCTCAGATTCTCTTCTTTCGTTTGACACCCAATTTTGCCGGTTTGATGCAGCCTGCCGTCCTCTAGAAGGCTTACTTTGAGATCACTACACATGTGCTGGTTTTGGCCTTTGACCTTGACCTCTGACCTTGAAAATTGACCTGAGGTCAAAAATTTTAGGTGCATTAGAATCGTCTCGTAAGGACCTTTCGTTTGGTATCGCTTTTGTTTCCGTAGCTCCCTTATTTACGGAGTTAGACAGGGGGGGCGAAAAACGCCCCCCCCCCCGGGCTGCGGTGGTTGGGATTACCCCCCGGGCCCGGCCGGGTTAATTTCTAACTTATCACTCATTTTTACATACCTATCGATCTACTGGTAGGTATAGCTACAATCAACCACTCGGCAACGCAGCCAGGCGAATGACTATAAACAAGTAGCATTGCACCCATCCTTAGTGTAGGGGCCTGCTTTTTATCCTGCTGAGGGCCATGGAAAGTGACGCGCCTTTGAAGCCCATACCTAGGGGCGCCTTAGTTGGAAAGAGGGGCGCCTTTGATGTCCAAAGGGGCATCTCTATGTGAAAAATGGATGCCTGCATGAGTAAGGGGGTGCCCTGCATTCGAAAGAGAGGCAACTCTGACACCTGTAGGTGCGCCGCTGATGCCCATTGGGGCACCTGCATGCGATAGAGAGACGCCTATGAAGCTAAAGGGGGCGCCTCCATGCGAAAAAAGGGGCGCCTCGGTAGCAAGAGAGTCGTTTGTGAAACGCTACTAAGGGTACGGCGCCGTCTGTGGCAAAGATATAGGCACGGTGACTATAAATAGATATAGGCACTGAACAGAAGACAGAGAGAGAGGGGCGCCTTCGGCGCCCGTAAAAAATGGTACGGACTTTCCGCACTGTCCGCTTAGGTGGTTACGCCCCTGGCGCTCCTTACCGCTGATTATATTCGATTCACGTGAAATTTTGTGAGAAGACTAAGAAATGTACAGACAAGCTTATGGTCAAAGATTTTGAAAATCGACCGGTAACAACTTGAGTTATGACTTATGAGTGTGTAAACACAAAATTGTGATTGCCGCGTTTCCGCGTCGGCCGATCCCGCTTCAGCCGGCGACATCTTACCCTTAGCAGGCTTCTTATTGCAATATTTATTGTTGGATAAACTAGAAATTCACCATACATACTCACAAATGTATGTTATTTTGTATAGTGAAAGAAAGAAAAAAGAAAATCGGCCGGTAACTTTTTGAGGTATCGGCGTGTAAACGCAAAAAAGTCGCTAATATGGCAGATTTGACCACATTTGACCTCATTTGACCTTGAAGTTATTGACCTAGGGTCATGAAATTCACACACAACAGGTTCCCCAGGGCCCTCACCTACCCTCCAAACTTCGTCTTCCTAAGCTCTAGTGGGAGCTGAGATCTTAGGGGGGGGGCGTCAAATTGATAGGAGAAAAGGTACTGAAAGTTTCGCTTTCCTTTGCCTAAGCGTTCGGGAGCTATCGCAAATATTCGCCAGGGGAAGGGGGGCGAAAAACGCCCCCCCCCCCCCCGGCCCGCGAGGGTTAAATAGCAAAATGTGTGTTGACGAACACATTCGATTAGACGAACAGACGAACCCAATCAATGATTTTTAATTACATGCATTTTACTCGATTTTACAACATATTTCTTAACCCTCGCCGGCACAAGGGGGGTTGATCAACCCTCCTATGGTTTTTCGCGAATAACTCGCGTAAAAAGCGGCCGATCGCGACGAAACTTTCAGTACCCTTGCATTGGTCAATTTTACACTCACCCTTAAAATTTCATTACCCTGACCTAAATGATCTTTGACCTGTGACCTCTTTTCCGAAACCATGTTTGGCCGGAATCGCGATTCGGCGTATGTCGGCTCGCATTAGCCGCGCGTTTGCAAGCTTTTCGTGGTTTCAAACGTTCAAACATGTGATTTGATGTTGCTTCTATGCATTAGGGTGGGTGTCAAGGTCACCTGAAGGTCAGGTCAGGTCATTGACCTTTGGTGACCTCGGTTCACTTTTTCGAGTTTACATGCTTCTAGGCTAGTTTTGGAGCTGATTTCGAATTAAGCAGCCATTTGAACATTTACATCGTTGACACACTGAACATTAAAATGGCACCCGTGACCCCTTTTTATGCCCCTGAGGTCATCTCAGGTCACCAATGGTATCTGACTGTTTTCGCGAATAATTTTTGATAGAGGCACGCTGGGGCGATGAAAACACTTTAGTTGTGCTTGGCTCGACGATACGGATCGACTGATATGCAACTTGACCCGTAACGGTCAGGTCATGACCTTGACCTGAGGTCAAATTTTCATGTTGACCTTCCAAGGTCAAGTGATAATTCATTCGACGTGTCATGACGAGAGGAATACGATGCCGTTAAAAGAAAGTTCGTGAAAGGTTTGAGTCAGAAGTTATTGCGGAAAAACCGTTTCCGAAAAATCGGCTATTTTGGCAGTTTTTGTCCCTGCAGGCAAAACCATTGACGGTAGGTCAAATCCGAGGGGATTACTCAGAAAGAGCGTTAATAGGGCTATCAAATGAGCTTTCCGCGGCGTTGTAGCTTAATTATTTTCCGAGCTGTGCGTCGATTTGTTGAAAATTGTCGACATCTTACCCACCAATCGGCGAATTTTGGCCTTCAATGACCTCTGGTGACCTGACCTTTAACCCGCGCGGGGCTGGGGTCTCCAGCCGAACGCGCGGGGCTGGGGGGGGGTAAATTTTACCCCCCCCCCCCCTGTTATCTCCCGAACTAATGGTCCGATTTGGAAAAAAATCAAACGCCAATCGAAAGATCTCATCACGAACAACTAAAAACATGTACTTAATTTAAAGTTTGAGGTCAAGGTCAAGGTCAGGTCAAGGGTACAAATTGCAAGTTTCTACAGTTCGGCCTTGCACCGTAGTTGCCGAAGAATGGAGTCATCGACTGAGACTGATTGCCCAAAACGTGTTCTTAGGCTACCAAGACAATATTCGTTGCATACAATATCATTCAGAGGTCAAGGTCAAGGTCAGGTCAGGTCAGGTCAGGTCACCAAAAAACAAAATATAGAAAAGGGCATGTGCGACACATGTTTTATGGGTCATTTTACTCATAGAATTCAATAGGCACACTCAATAAGTGATATGGACCACCTCTGGATGAATTTCAGGTCGAGGTCAGGTCAAGGTCAGGTCAAGTGAGGTCAAATTTTGAAGTTGGTTGTTAACCCTCGCCCATGTAGGGGGGGGGCTGGTGCAACCCCCCCCCCCCCTGAGGCTTTACGGAAATAGTGCAAAAACGGCGGCGCGCAGCGCCGCCAAATTTTGGGTATCTTATGGGGCAAACCTTGCGCATCTTTTGATAAAAAAAAATTGACCGGGTCATGTCAGGTCACGGAGTTATGACGTCACGAAGGGAACAGCCTCCGGCCGGATTTTCACAAACTGAGTGCCAACGCCCGAGGTTTCCTGCCGGTGGTACCGACATCGGTTGATGGATCGTGATGAAACTTCCCATGCATGTTGGGGCAAGTATTGGCTATCATATGGTATAAGAAACTTGACCGGGTCAGGTCAGGTCACGGAGCTATGACGTCACAAGAGGAACAGCGTCCGGTACTATTTTTGAAAAGCGCCCGAACCACTATTTTGCTAATTCTTGTCACCTCAATAAGAATATGCAGCAATATTAGCTTCTATAGGGAGCAAATGGACCTCCGAAATCCAAAAATACAATCAGATTTTTAAAATTTAAATTTTGATTTTTCGAATTTCTGCCGCCGACTGTGACCTTGCCGACTTCCGGCGCTCCCAACGCGCCATTTTTAGAGCTAGGGAAACGAAATACATACCAAACGATAGAGAATTGATCAAGGAACACGATAGTGAAGGTTTCAAGTCGATATCTCCCACCGTTTTGCCGCAATCGCCGCGGAAAGTTGAAAAAGTCTTTTTCCGAAAATTTGACCTTTGACCGGTCAAACGTAGGTCAAATGTTGACCTAGGACTAAAACATATACCACCAATCGCGAGATCTCGGCGAGAGCAATCCGTTGGTCTTTTCCGCTAAGCTCTACGACGCTCCGTTTTCAAACGTCAAGGGGGGGTCGCACCAACCCCCCCCCCTGCATGGGCGAAGGTGGCAGATCGCCGTTTACGGGCGAGGGTTAAGGCCTAAAAAGGTGTCTATCTGATGCAGTTTTTCACGGCGAATCGAATGGTGCTATTTTCATTTCCGTACGAGGTCTAGAACTTCCAAAAAGTCATTTTTCAAAATGTTTGTGTGTCGTGACGTCATAAAATCTTGAATAACTCCCACATTTTTGAAACGATTCTTCTAAAAATTGGTATGTAGGTGCACATAGACCACTTCTTTGACATAGGTATATTCCGTTTTTTTCGATACACTCAAAATTTTGGATTTTATAATTTTCCCAAAAAAGTCAGTTTTTTTAAATTGGGCCAAAATCCAGAACTTTCAAAAAACCGAGAAAGCCATTTGATAGACAAAGTAGAGTTACGTGTAACCTTTTTGTTACATCTTGATTCCTTTAAAAATGAAGATGTTAGCGGCGTTTGAAATTTTGCCGTTTTTGAGGCGAAAATGGCGAACATGACGTCACTAAAACGTCAATTTCTCAAAAATTTCCCGACGGATTTCGCTCAAATTTTCAGGAAACGTGTCAAATTGATGTAAGAAAAGGTACTGAAAGTTTGGCGGCGCTGCGCGCCGCCGTTTTTGAGATATTGCAAAAACTCGCGAGGGGGGGGGGTTAAAATTTACCCCCTTCCCAGCCCCGCGCGGGTTAACCTGGCCAAAAAGTGACCGAAGCGATTCTTCCTTATTTTTTACACTCTTTCGAACACCGCCTTCTGCGTATCGCTACGTGGCCCAGGAGCCGATTTAGAAGGGGGCGTTCTAACACTCCCCCCCCCCCCCCAGCAGGACGTGGAAATCCATGACCCCCTGCCGGTCTCGGGTTAACGGTGCAAAATACAACCCAGAGAGGTACATTTTCGGAATCAGCGCATCGAGGAGGCCCTATATACCAATTTTGAGCTAAATTGAAACACCCCGAAATATGCTGCTGGGCCGGCTGATACCTATTCGTTGCTGCTGAATGTCGCTTCTTACGCAAGTTATTCGCGTAAAATCGTAACCGAGAGGGGGTCCGTTCGGCCCCCGCCCTATACGGGCGAGGGGGGCTAAACTGAGATACCCCGAAATATGCTGCTGTGAGTTGTGAGGCTGACATTCGTTGCTGCTGGATGACGGACGTAATTTACGCACAGTGCAGTAAAATAGCTCCGATGATGTGATGTTTTGTATAATGTGCGCCACGACCGTCTTCATTGATTGCCGTGTGATTGCTACTCAAAACACGCAGACAAGCAAGGGACGACGGTGAAAACAGGGCGCCTGGGGCGATTTGATCAAGGTTCGTTAAATTTACACGTGACGTTTGGCATATAGAAGGCCCTTAGAGCGGGAGAAGTTCCAAATGTCACGTGACTAGTATGCCCTCCGGCGCCGCATATTTACGTCTGGACAACGAGTTGCGTTGGAGAGGCCGGAAATAGTGGCGATTTCAGGACCGCAAGAATGGACCGTCATTGAAATGATTCTTTTTTAAACCGTGCACTGTTTTCGGCCGGAATTTAATAGTTACTACAAAATATTTTGTAATTACGTTTCCACCAAGAATGAATGCCATCAGGGCTAAATTTTTAATACTATTGCATATTGTCAAGAAGCATATAGTGCTGTTATATTGCAGTTTAAGCGCGTTTGTTACAAAATATGAAGCGAATAAGCGTCAGTGTAATTCATCAACAGTGCCAGAAGTTAACTTGAGGGAAAGCTATTATGCTAATTGCTCTTGTCCGTCCACTAAAATTTATTAAATATTTTGCTTTGTGTATTCCAAAAGGAGAGGGAACTATTTCATTTGTGCCTTCATGTCAGAATTGAAGGTGGATCATTAAATTTTCAACGCAGTTTACAAACAAGCATTTGGTCTTTCTCGTTTATAAGCAGTGGCTAAGAAAAGGTTGATCAATCCTGAAGTTCAGTCATCGCAAGGCAGTCATCGTACCTCAACTTGGCAGCAAGATCCCCCAAGGACAGAGGATATATTGTATACATGTCCTGTAAATCAAAACAAACAAGCATTTGGTCTTTCTCGTATATAAGTAGTAGCTAAGAAAAGGTTGATCAATCCTGAAGTTCAGTCACCATACCTCAACTTGGCAGCAAGATCCCCCAAGGACAGAGGATATATTGTAAACCTGTCCTGTTAATCAAAACATTTTTGTGCCTTCAAAGGCTTAAGTTATCTGTGGTGTGTTCGGAGTTAGGCTATATGGCCGTTTTTGTTGTATGTTTATGTGGAGATTGAATATAACTGTGACCATGTGCTCAGGGCCTCCTCTAACATACCCACTGGGTGGGCAAATGCCCACCCAGTCACCACAATTGCCCACCCAGTGGCGTCGATTTGCCCACCCAGAAGTGAGAAGCAAATGCAAAAATTCTGGTCCGGCCGGACGTCCGGTACTACCTTTCTGGTCTTAAGCAAACTGGAGGCTGTTTGAAGGTCAAAAAAAAAAGTTTTCTGGTTGCCCGATATTCAGGGGCGTAGTCAGAATTTCCTCAAGGAGGGGGCCAAACGCACAGGGGCCCAAAATAACCCCCTAAAAATCCAAAAAGCCATCTGGTTGGATCCAATATTTTTTTTGGAGGGGGCCCAAATAAATAGAAAAATATTTATTAACAAAAAATATTAGAACTGAGGGGGTAAGCAGTCCATGGGCCCTGTTAGATAGGCCCACGAATAGCTTCATAGAGTCGCCAGTCGGTTTTGAGGGCGGTCTGAGGGCCCGTAGGTCGGATAAGGGTTCTTCAGACCGTCACAGGCCCCTACAGCGCATGAGAGCCTCGTAAGCCGTCTGAGGGTCATATAAGCCGCCTAAGGGCCACTAAGACCGACAAAAGCCCTCCTTGCACTTGCAGATGCCCAGTCATGCCGACGGAGGGCTCTCTCAGACAAACTAAGGACCCGTTCAGGTCATTTGAGTGCCTCCTCAAACCGATAGGGGCCCCTCAGATCGACAATGGATCCGATCCGAGCTCCCTCAAACCGATATAGGGTCAGACCAACAGTCGGAACGCATTGATTCTGTTTACACACCGTTGGACCCAAGTTGGACCCATCCCATCCAACTGGCCCCCTGGTTTCAATAGGGCCCCAAGGCTCTAAAATTGGGGCTCTCTTGGCCAAAGTATAACTACTCAGCTGTGTCAAAGGATCTGCTGCAGGGGCCTTTGCGTCACCAAGGGCCCACTGTGTCAGCCAGGGCCCCTATAGAATAAGGACCCCTGGCTTCCAGGGGGGGGGCATGGTCCCTTTGGCCCCCTCCTTGGCTATGCCACTGCAGGTGACAAGCGTTCTTCCAGGCGACCAGGGGGCAGGGGCCAGGCGACCAGGCCCCCAGGCGACTAGCCCCCAAGCGACCGGGGCCCTCTAGGCGACCAGGGGCCCCAGGAAACCGGGGGTCATCGGATGAGTGCAGGGGCCCATTGGGTCATCAGAGGGCCACAGAAATGAAACTTCGATATCAATTTTCTTCCGAGTAAAAGACGTTTTATCCAGTGTTTGAAAAAAAATATCCCGGGGCCTGAGGGGCTCCCCCATGGCGCGTTTTGCGCTCAAGGGAGGGGGCCATTGCCCCCGTGGCCCCTCCCCCTTGGCTACGCCCCTGCCGATATTGTTATTCATGGACAAAGCCAGCTAAATCCCTAAATACGGCTGAGCTAAACAAATAAGCAAGAATTATTACCGGTTCGGGTAGCCTTTACTACAATGTATTATGTTAGTTAGCCCTCGCCCGGTGAGGGGGGTTGATGCACCCCCCTAAGGTTTTTCACAAATAACGTAAAAACGGCGGCGCTCAAATTTAGCATACCCTCTGGGCCTCTGGGGCAACCTTTTGGCACTTGTCCTAAAAATTTCAGGTCTCTAGTCTTTTCAGGTCAGGTCACCAGGTCCCAAACCCCGTACAAGGTCAGGGGAAAATTGGACTATGTAGTTTAGCGGCAACCGAATGCCAGAGTTTTTCGTTGATAGCGTGAGTTCTATAGCACGTAGCGCTACCAAATTTAACCCTCGCATGTGTAGGGGGGTCGGATGGACCCCCCATGGTTTTTCGCGAATAACTCGCGTAAAAAGCGGCCGATCGCAATGAAACTTTCAGTACCCTCGCATTGATCAATTTTACACCTACCCTGAAAATTTCATGACCCTGACCCAAATGACCTTTGACCTGTGACCTCTTTTCCGAGACCATGTTTGGCCGGAATCGCGATTCCGCGTATGTCGGCTCGCATTAGCCGCGCGTTTGCAAGCTTTTCGTGGTTTCAAACGTTCAAACATATGATTTGATGTTGCTCCCATGCATTAGGGTGGGTGTCAAGGTCACCTGAAGGTCAGGTCAGGTCATTGACCTTTGGTGACCTCGGGTGACCTCGGTTCACTTTTTCGAGTTTTACATGTTTCTAGGCTAGTTTGTGGAGCTGAATTCCAATTTAGCAACCATTTGAACATTTACGAAGTAGTTTTGGTGCCTTCGTAACATGTTACGAAGCTGTCAGAGGCGGTTGACAGGTACTACGAACACCCGTCACAACCCCTACTGGTTGACCTGACCTGACCTGACCCGACCTGGTCTAAATGCTTAAAGACATCATCTGTGATCAAAACTAACACGATATTCGTGATCAGCACCCCGAAAAACCCCTTAGCAGCCACACTTTACGACTTTCTAATAGGTCCCGATTTTCCCGACTTTGGGTCATTGACCTGACCTGGAAGGTCAACCAATGACTTAGGACCTTAAAATTAGGTATCATCGGCTTCCTCTCGTCACGGGCAACACGCTCGTTTTTTTCCGCGAAGCTCTAGCTTGATCAGGGGCCAAACGGCAAGGGGGGGGGGGTCCAACCGACCCCCCCCCCCCCCTACACATTAGAAGCTGGCAAACGCCGCACACATGCGAGGGTTAAGACACGACTTGGAGCATCTGTTTGTCACTTGGCCTTGGAGTTTTAGGTTCTAGTGACCCGAGGCCAGGTCACAAGGTCACAAAAACTGGTACATTGTCAAAATAGCAAGAATACCGAATAAGAATACCTACCTACCACGCAGTTTGCGGAGGGCTGTACATGTAACTCTGGAACGAATCGCTCGAGCATCGCTAACCATAAAACATACGACAAAAGTTAACTTTGCAAACTATCATCTTATTTCCAATAACGGCACTGCTTATTTCGCCTCACCCCCGCCCCCCCCCCCCCCCGCGGTAACAGGTTTTGAAATTGGTTGAACCTCAAAATAGTGGCTGGATTCGCCCTTGGGCAGGGGAGTAGCGAAAATTCTGCCCACCCAGTGAAAAATCCTTAGAGGAGGCCCTGCATGTGCTTGTTTGTATACTTACGGTCAGACAGGGAACAGCACATTCACATAACATACTCACCTAGCACCTAACTCATAGCTGTACCCTGCAGGATCTGTACTTGTTCATGTCTCGAGCATTAACAAAGCACTAAAGTAGCTTAGTAATCATTTCCCACATTTTCTGAGCATCTAACATGACATACAGCAGTGCAGAGCAGCTTCAGAGAAGAAACACTTTAAATGCACAGACTCACACCAGCCACCCAATGAGCCAGTTCCTCAGTTGACTGTTTCCCTGGACACAGCTTGGCAATGTGAGCTAACTTTTGGCAAGTTGAAGGTTAGCAGGTAAGATTGAGTTAGGGTGAGTACCTACCCATAACTGGGTGCTACTGCCATGCAGGTCTTGGGTAGGCTGCAAATATGTGTGATGATTGAGGTTAAGTCATCTGTCAGGTTAGTCAGGTTCAGGTATGTTCATTGCTCAGGTCACATTTTTATGGACATTTGGCAAATTAAAAAACTAACAATCTGATCTAAGCTAACCCGACTAAACATACACAACTACTGACTATAGGAACTGAGCACCTACCTACTTGTGCCTACATCTCATACCATGCCAAAGTAGAGTTCCTTGGTGGAAGATTACCCTCAGTACTTTTTATCCCAGCCCTGTGAAGAAAACTAATACTTCTAAGCTCTGAGTCACTGCTGGCCATCCACAGGAAGAAACGCTGAGACTGGGAGTTTTGCCATTGTATATTGGACCAATAATGACTATCACAAATGACTATGAACACATAATATGATCACATCATTGCATGGATTGTCACATTGACAATTTTACTACAATCCTTTTTTCAAGAAATACAGTGATGGTGATTAACATCAAAATCAACATAAAGTGGATTTAGTGATCCAAGCTTTCTCCTCCAATAGCAATGGAATGATCACATGTTTCATTCGCCAGACACTGAGTACCTGATGCACATTACAATCTGCATAGCTTCTAAGCATAGTAAAACTGCCCAAGTCCATTCATTCTAGATTTTAACTTGATAGTTCGCACTAATTTATCTTGCTGTTGTAAGTTATCATTCAATATTCATACCAATACATCAATATGCGCTCATCAGTAAACATTTTCAGGCATGATCCTGCTCAGAGTGCTCTTCAGTATTGCTCCAAGGTCTGCAATATTATAGCTTGTTTTTGGACAATAAGCTCTTTTAATTTTACTTTTTCTTGCTGATATATGAGCCCGATCAACTTGCGTTTATCAACCAAAATTTCATAACTTGTTCAACTTGATATTGATATTGCTCAGTAGTCAGGACCTCTGTCAGCCTCCTGGATACTTCAGATTGTTTTCAGTCAACATGCTTCTTAAATATGATATGAGGATTCAAAACATCCAACAAAACGGCGTACAAGAGCAAGAAAACCACCAGATAAACTAAAAAATGGCCTTGGAACAGAGCCAAGTGGTGCTCCATTTGTTTGTTTACAATGATTGTAGTGCTGATGTATTTTTAGGACTCTGAACGTCGGCTTATAAAAAATGAAACGTTTTTACAGAAGTTGTAAGGCAAGTAATATTTATCTGAAAGAACTAAAATATTCAAAAGCCAAACACTATGAAATACATGAATCGGAACGAAAAAGTAACCCAAAAATCCAGCCTAATCACCGGCTCCTAAAACTGCAACACAATCAGCACTTTTCCCCGCAACTCGTTGTCCAGACGTAAATATGCTCCGGCGCCCTGTTTTCACCGGCGTCCCAAGCAAGCGCATCAAGCGCCCGACGCGCCGCGATTTGTGATAAGCAAAAAAAAACAGGTATAAACAGGGATATAAGAGCCAAACTTGATGTGAAAATTATCATTAACATACCAAAAATTGCTTTGCTTCTTTTAGTATGCCTAAGAGAAATAAAATAGACAAGAGTATGACAAAATGGCCATCAATATTCAGGTCAAGGGCCCGCTCTGTCAGTTTGCGGTAATGGCAGACAATGCTGTAGTTTGTAGATATACATTTGTAAAGAATGTTTGTGTTTATGTATATTTGAGATATCAATGGTGATATACCACCATAGACTAGGAATAATTTGAGCACTGTATCTTCATAAAAAATAGGGAACTCAAACTTAGTCCCAGAATCAGTAGTGGCAGAACCCTTTTAATTAAAGAGACCCTCCCACCTTCAAAAAAGTTAATGAATTGTCATGAAATTGATGTCGCTTGGTTCAGAAAGAGCGAAAACGAATATCTGCCAAATTTTACCGAAAAATAATCACTGGTTTTCAAGATAATACTTTTACTTTTGTTTACTCTTTGGGATCTTCCCTGTTTCTAGCGACTTTATTTGGAAGCAATGATTGGCAGCCTTGAAGTGTGGCAGACATTGGGCGCAAAACAGCGTATACCACACTGAACTCTTTAACCCTATTCCTGGCGGGCTCCGCCGGGACAAGAAACTGGCGGGGGGGCCGATTCGGCCCCCCCCTGAGATCTTGAGAACGAAGCAAGATAGCGACAAACGGTAAACGGCATCGGATACGCACGGTCAAGATCTACAATTTTTACTAAGGTCATTTTCAGGTCAGGTCAAAGATGACGTCACAGGGGTCGATAAAGTCAAAATGGCGGCGCTAGATATGGAGAGTTTTTCTCGAATAACTTTCGAATTAGTCAAGATAGGAACAAACTAAGGGCATCATCGTGATCCTCTCGTCAATCCGCATCGAATGATATATATATGTTGACCTCGCAAGGTCAAGGTCAAAGGTTGACCTCAGGTCACGTGACCTCGAGGTCATCATGTATATCATTCGATGTGTCTTGACGAGCTGAACACAATGAGACCATCCACGCGTCTGTATCTTGTTCCTGTACGGAGTTATTGGCCAAAAACCTTTGGTGACCTTTGATGACGTCACATGACCTCACAGCTGCCCAACAGCAAAACAGACCTCAAGGTAGTGAAGGTTGATCGTATATGAAGTCATGTATGGTATATGGGGCCATTCCGACCCGTTTTAGTGGTAAAAACAGGGAGTTGATTTTTCCCCCCATTGACTTATAATGGGGAGGTCGCGAAACTGACCTGACCTTAGGTCACCGATATCAAAATTCCGAGATATACAAATTGCACATACTGGTACCCTAACTAAAGCCTGAAGAGAAGAAATTGATCGGTCAAAAACTCTAGCTCTGGCGTGATTGCAAACTTTTCTGAGGTAGGGTCACCAAACCGCCTCTGGTGACCTGACCTGAGGTCAGATCAACTCAAAATTTTAAGACATGTTGCGTAGAAGCCTTTTAGGAAAAGTCAGAAAATTTGAGCTTCCTAGCTCAACGCGTTTGGGAGAAATAACCAAAAAACCTCAGGGGGGGGGGGGGCTCCTGAGGCCCCCCCCCCCGCCAGGAATAGGGTTAATTTATAACACCACGTGTTAACTATGGTTTTAGTCTAAGATTTAAACATCATTATATCTCTGCTGACATCACAAATTCTAAGGGCATTCCAATGCATTAGCCCCTTAGAATCCAAAAATTGCAAGTTTGAAATTCCATAACTCCAAATTTAACATTTTTCGATGTTGTGAGTGCCCAAACTGGTTTTTGCAGGCCATGGCCACCAATTTGGCTATCTCAACTCAAAACTAATGTTAAGGTGGGATGGTCACTTTAAGGGGGAGGGGGCACTGCTGACTTTTGGTCCAATTCTTTCCATGCAACGACCATATTAGGAATAGGGCTAATGTTAAAATGCCAAAATCAAAGGGGGGCAGGGGGGCACAGTGCCCCGGTGCCTCCCCCCCCCCCCCCGTCGCCTAGGCCCAGTATAAACAAAGCCAGCTACCTACCTCTGGTCAGTGAAGTCACCTCTGGCATTATGTTTAGGTACCTACCCACTGTCTACCAACTCAACTCACCTAGTTGGCCTTTTTCCTTCTCACCCTAGATATAGGAATTGGACAGTTAGATGCCCAGGGCCAGGGGTGATAAGAAAATCCATCTTGCAAGCTTTCAAAAGCTACCAATAAAAACTAAAGGCTTTTGTTTTATTTAAAAGTTTTTAAAGTTTAAAGTTTTGAATAATTTTATTCCAGATTAATCTGTCCCAGCTCAACAAAACATCTTTTTTATAAATTTAGCTCAAATGTTTTGAATAGACGGATTAACAGAGCCGGAGTCCACGCTAAGCAGAGCTTGTTGCGTAGACTCTGACCCCTACCGTTCGATCGCGCCATTCCGGGTAACAAATCAAAAAACAAATCAAACAAAACAGATCATTACATTTTGATTACTTGTATTCTACCCTGAGCCCTGAGGTCTGAACCAACAGGATAGGTAACCTAACCTAACCTAACCTAACCCAATGAAACAAATGAAACCAAAGTTTACTAGCATCATAAGACATTAAGAATCCTCATTGCCCACAGTGCCCACTGGCCACTGCTAGCATCATAAGACACTCCTAGGCTCATGGATGCTTTAACAAGTTTGGTGGAGCAAGTGTGCGTGGTAGTGCAAGTTTGTTTGTGTGCAAGTGCACATCTTCTGGTGTCTGTTTTTTTTTTCTACCTGTATGGTGCCCTTACCTTGACACATTTTCCTTGACTGTGCCTACCTTCTATGTCTTTCCTTCTGGCCTTTCTCAGAATTTTATTTGCTGTTACTGCTGACATGTGCCCTGTTCTGTCCCTCATCTGGTCTGGGCTCTGTTCCTCCCAGCTGGGAAGTTTAATTGGAACATTCAGCATGGTCTTGATGTCTGACCTGCCCAGTCTAGTTAACCAAACTGTCCTGCCCTGCTCTTAATGACCACACCATTGATCAACTGTAGTCAGGCTGTTCTGTCCTTGCCTCTGCATATGTCTGTCTCGCCCCTGTCTTTGTGGGTACTGTCCTTTCCTGTTAAGTGTTACGATATGCCATGCTGATGTGTGCCCTGTTCCTTTTCTGCTTACTAAATGCTATTTTATATCACTTACATATATGCATGACCTAGGCATTGTGCCTGTTCCAGTTGTTCTGAAATATGAACTGTTGTGTTTAACAATTAGGTCTGGATAGTTACTGGTCTGTCATCAGTGCCTTACGCTGCAGATGAAGTTTATGATGTTGAATGGAAATCTGGACTCATGCCTAATTATAATTACTTTTATGCTTGCTTATTTCCACACCGTATATGGTAGATCACATATGTCTTTATATAACTATCCACCTAGCCAACCATATATGTACAGGGTGTCTCAAAAGTTCGTTGACACATTTCTCATGCCAATAAATCCTAAAAGAATCGGCCAAAAATCTAAGGTGTCTGTGTGTACACTAGACAAATATGCATGCATTGACAACTGATTCGGAAGGTTGGAAACCAAACTCTTTGCTGCATCTCCCAAAATATTTGCCCATACCGAATTCGTCGCTCCGTCAGCTGCCGGAGGCTGAAAAAAGGTTACCAGCTTTCAAGCTCTTGTAGGGGAATCCCCTGCAGTTTCTGCGTCGAATTTAGGTTTGACGAGCTCCCCGTTAACATCCTCTTCTCCCTGAAAGCCGACAGCTTGCATCGACACCATCCGTGAGTATTTTGTAGGTCTTCTCTGGCGCTAACTCCTTCATGAATGACTGGCGCCGACCTCCCAAGCACCATTTTCCTTTTTAAAACAAACCCATTCTTTAACAAATGGGAAGTGCCAGGGGCAATTTTTTTCGCAGCATATCGTAGCAGAATGCGTCGGCCATCTGTTCTTAGACACATTTGCAAATTTTGCAAATCCCAAACGCTCTTCATTCACCATGCCGAGACCTTCGCTGGGTTGCGGAGTGTTTCCCTCAGGAGAGGTTCTGCTTTGTAAACGGCCAAAACCTGTCCATCGTGCGGTTTTGTTGGGATTTTGTGTCTAAAAGAAAGTTATTTGCTCCAGATCTGCCTCTTGAAACCTCGTAAGATAAAACTTTACATTAAATGACACTTTTGGATGGTCAGTTGCCTTGGCATTGACGCTTTTCGTGTTATTTTTCCCAAAAATTTAGCGTTATAGATATTATAAACAAGTTCAAAATTATTTTTTGTCTTTATCTTATGATGACCTGCAATTTTTGAAACTGGGTAACCTCTGTCTGTGAGCTTCTAGTCAGTTTTCAATAGTTATGACCGCATTTTCAGCTGCTTTCCGGAGCACGAGTCTGCTGCCGTACGAAGGTCGTTCAAAACGCTGTTAGTCTCGCATGGTTTCGTCCTTCACAAATTTTAGCCACCGTTTTTATCAATATCAGATGATCATCATGCTGTACTCATCCTCGCCGACACTTTGCCATGTGTCATTTCCGACTTAACCATTCCCATTACTCCTGAATCAGAGAGTTTCTCAGCCGACCCGATTTTGCGACCTCCATTTTCATGCCTGACCCATGGTCAGAGGTGAACCCTTTTTGTGAGCTCATGAAGGGTCGAATGCGCTTGAAAACAATGCGAATGCTGGGGGAAGGCTGTTACCAATGCCCATGCAAAATTTCGACTGTTAATTTCTCGTTGATTCAGAATTATTGACAAAAAAGCATAGCTGGTACCTGTCAACGAACTTTTGAGACACCCTGTATATAGAAGTCTGTGGTTGGATCCATTAAGAATATCAGGCATCTGAGATAGGATATCAAGTTTATGGCAGTATGTTGCTGTTTTGTGTGTGTGTGTGGGGGGGGGGGGCGGCTTATCGTTAAATTTAATTGAGGCTTGTGCTGTGGGTATATTGTTGAAGAACCTTTTGATGTCTTCAAGGTCAATATCCACACCTGATATTAATCAATGTGTAACATACCTATTTGTTTGATCACCGTATGTTTTATTTCAGAACTAATTATTAAGTAAGATAAAAATTGGCTCGAGAAGAAATAAACTGTGTAGAACAGCTTGTCCTGGCCTGAGTCACTACAGTCAATAATGGCTGGGCGGAGATGGCGCAGTGGATGGATAGCGTTTTTCTGCCTGATATCAGTTTCCGGTCAGAGTGTAATTTTTGAGGATACAACCACGGCGCCGGACGACGAGCCTCAGTTGTCCGTACGCACATACGGCCAGCCTGTAAGGACGGGCGACTGGCTTGACACAGACCGAATGCGCCGCCTGCCGTTGAACGAAGTGGTGACGGACCGCGTCTCTGCGCGCCGCATGCACATGTACGCGGCGCGCTACACGGCCGGCGCCAGCGGTACGATGAAGATCCGAGTCAGTGCCATTGGTGATCCCTTGCCCTCCGCTGACATGCCGCTCTCAGTCAGCGTGCGAACCAGTGCCGGTGGGTACAGTTTCCCGCTTCCTCTACCTGCGGCGCGCCAGGACTCGAACGCGGCGCCAGCCACCAGTGTTTCCCGGATCATGTGTCCGTCCTCCGGGCGCGGTCGCGTGGACGCGCAGGACGCTTGCTTTGTCACGCTCGGTGTCGGCGGCGGCCCTGGGCCAGGCTATCGCGATGTGGCCTACGAATACGAGCTGCGCTTGTCTGTGCTGAACGCCTCGCGCTGGTTCTTGGAGACAGACGCGCCGCCTCGCCAGTTGGCTGTCGCCGTGGCTGCGCCGATCGTGTTCCAGTACCGCTGGCCCGATGACCCATCGGTGCGGATGGTGCGTGTGGGTGTGGCTAGTGGTGACGCGCCGTGCACAGCTGACTCTCGGCCATGTGCCGGCCCCATCTGCGATCCGGGCATGGAAGGTGACGTTGGTGCTTGCGCGTCGCTGGCGGTGCAGAGGCCAATCTGCCCGCTAACGCTGTCTGTAGGCGATCTGTTGGCGGCGGCGTCACGACACCTCACCTTTACCGCCTGCGCCACCACCGTGGTGAAGCGCGACGATCCCGACTTCGTCGACGGTTTCTTCGTCTCGGTGCTGCTGCATGAGGACGACTCTGTGTGTTATCCTGAAGGACGCCAGCGCAACGGCACAGCGTCGATCACGAAACCGGTGCGCGTCACCATCAGTCGACACGATGTCGCGTACGGGAACATCGCCATCCCTGTGGTGCTGGCCATCCTGTGTATGATCATCGGTGCGGTTAGCTTTTCCATCAGTACCCGTATTCAGGCAAGATTTGCCAGGAAAGCGAAGGATCCCCACTCGACGAAAGAACACCGTAGCGACGGCGAAGAGCTGGAAGAAGACATGGCGACGGAGGGTCGTCAGGCTTTGCAAGAAGAGCGCCCCGTGTCGGAACAAGTACCCATGTCCAGTAACCTGCGCCCGGCCACAGTGCTTCTCACGTGCGCTTTCATCATCGTTGCGTTCGGCGTCAACAGCGTAGCGACAGATGTGCGCAACGAACGCCGCTCGGGCAGTCTGGACACATGCTATCGCAATGACCTGTGTCGCACCGACGGCGGCACGGTACCTGACTTGAACCACGTGCTTTCTAACCTGCCGTACACGGGGGCCGGCGCCGGCTTCCTGTTCGCCGTGTACGCCCAGCAGCGTATGTATGCCGCCGCGCAGCGGGACGCCTCCGTACCCGTCGGTGTGCCGCATGACTTCTCACTGTTCGCCTCACTGGGCGTCGGTCTTATGCTCGAGGGAGTCACCAGCGGCCTGTATCACGTCTGTCCCAACAACCGCAACTCGCACATTGACTTTTTCTTCATCTACTATCTGTACGCAGCAATGGGCGCCAAGCTGTTTCAGACTCGTCGCGGTATAACGTCTCGGTTCCACTACACTCCGGCACTGCTGGTGGCCGGCATCACGCTACTCGGATCGCTGCAAGACTTGGTAAGCTCTGGCCGCGGTCTGTGGATTACCATCATGGTGATTCATATGGTGTGTGCCAGTATCTGGGCCTCGCTCATGTACCTGACTGGCTACGTAGGCTTCACGGCCTTCCGTCGCCGCCGGCGTCCGGTGGACCGGATCACCCGGCAGATAGCGGTAACACACTTGGTCCTAAACGTCACGCTGGCCATCGTCGGCCTGGCGGCGCCGTTCATCTTTTCCGACTTCAGCATGTACGCGCTACTGTTCTTCACGCTCAACTCGGGCTTGTACATCATCTTCTACATGCTGGCCAAGAAAGTAGGCTACCGCGAGAGCCCCTCCTGGCTGTCTGTGCTGTTCATGCTTCTGGGACTGGCTTGCATGGTGCCTGCACTAGTGCTTTTCGTTTTCTATAACCCGTACAACACGGTGGCGTCGGCAGCGCTCTCGCGCACCTCGAACAGACCCTGTTTTGCCGGCTTTTTCGACGCGCACGACGTGTGGCACTTTCTGTCGGCGGCGGCTCTCTTCTTCCTCCTGATGGGGATCCTGACTTTGGACGATGATCTGATGAAGACGCCGCGCAATAAGATACCCGTGTTCTGAGTGTCATATTTTTCTGATGAGATCTGGTTTCACTTTGTTGACCTTACCGTATATAAGTGAAACCGTTTCATCTGCTTCCAGACGTGGTCTCGGTGGGAAACTGGTTTGTAAGTGTCGTGTTTAAGGAACCATTTTAACATAGTTTTAATTGCGACATCTCCACATCTATGTCAGATCATCGTTGTCACTTTGATCTAACCGTTGGCGCTGTGAACTAGTTAGTGGCACCAGTCTACTTAGCGTTGTGCCTACATCTGTAGCCATGACATTGGCATCAGGTACGCTGTAAGAGTTGCTCATGTGACCAATTGGTTGCGAGAATGGCGAGCTTCGGTTGTGGAGCTGATGGCTTTCGGGACTGTATTTTCGGGTAAGGGTGCGGGCCGGGGCAAGTGTTGCTTTATGTCCATGAAATACGCGTGCTTTAAGCCGAGCTTGATTCGCATAATCAAATGTGATTCGCGAGCTTTTGCAAGCTTTTTGCTGAATGTAGGTGATATTTTTAAGCTGTAATATTACGTAATCTAGTTAGTTAGTGGTTACTGGTTCCTGTTCCCAACTGTTTTCTAGCCAAATGCGCTTACCGCAAGGCTTAGGTCTAGTGATTATGAATGCTTTAGTGCCTATATCAATGCGATGCGCAGTTTCGTCGCTCCTTGTCGACGCTTATGCGGAAACCGTTTTTGGATCTTCGGTGTTAATTTGGATGGACATGTGCTACTGGCTTCCGTGATTGTAAGGCGCTTATTGTTGCTGACTGTGCCCGCCTAAGCTCGTCCTTTTACACGATGGCGCGTGTACATTTTCCAATTAACCAAATGTCTGCGTCTCGCTCAGATCTCTGCGGAGAGCGGTGATATATACCTACTTATGTTTTGGGTGTGGCATATAATTACGGCCCCTTTACCGCCGTTAAAAGGCCTGCCGGCTGCCGACAGATAGAAGGCACCGCCTTTGCTCTGAATAATAGCAGATCTTAGCAAGATGTTTGGACACTAGGCTTACCAAGTCGTGTGCCTTACCTTACATCTGTGTGCCTTAAGTTTTTGTAAAAAAAAGTTTGGTATGGCGAAACGGGTAAATGCATCATTGAGCCTTTACCTGCTATTGGTTTTTCATACCTTGTAATTTGACCTAGTTAGCTATAGGTACCTACTCATTTGTCTAGCATTAAACTTGATGATCCATATCGCGAAACTGGATTATGAACCGGTTCTACATAGAAGAAGCACCAGCGCCGATGAATAGGTACGCTTGATATTGTGTTTTTTAGATACCTGTAAGATGCGAATCATTGGCTATTGCCTCATATCTTGTGGATTGATGATGCGCCATATGTAGGTGTGCTGTTTCTGCGCCTTCTATCAGCTTACGAGCTTGCTGCTTTTTACCGTGATCAATGGTCAAACGAAAAATATATAACAAATTGCCCGTCTGTAATTGCATTTTTCTTTATCTATGTGGTTGTGACTCGTGCTCGGGTCAAGTTAACCATCGCCCGGAAGGGGGGGGGGGGTGTTTCTGGCCACATCTGCCAGTTCTTTTTGCGCGTGTAAAGAAACTGAAAGTCGCGATAAATTTTCAATCAGCACCCACTTTTCTTCCGTGAAAAAGTGGTCAGAGCTACCAAAATTATGTTTAACCCGCGCCGTTCTCGTGGCCTGAGTTTTCCGTGTCGTGCTGGGTGGGGGAGGGGGCATTTTCACGTCCCCCGTCTAACTTGGCTCCTGGGCCACGTAGCGAAACGCAGTAAGCGGCATTCGAAAGAGCGTTAAAAATAATGGCAGAACTACTCAAGTCATTTTTAAGGTCAGGCCACCAGAGGTCATCAACAATGTCAAATTTAGTCCATTTCAATAACTTTGGAAACTGCCAAAGGCTAACTCGGGAACCAATAGGGCTACAGCGCCACGATAAAGCGCATTTGATAGCCCTTTTACATACCTTTCTGTCATAGGCGGCGGAACGATTTGAGACAAGGGGGGGCACCATGGCTCAAGGAGCCAAACCTAGGGTACCCCCAAATCCTGTTTTCTCATCGGATTTAGACCACTTATTTTTCGTCACAGCCCTGACACGATGATTTTTTTATTTTTTATTATTTTTTTTTTTTACTAAACGAAAATGGCAGTTCACCCCCGTATGCAGGGGTGTAATTTTATATCTCTTTGTGGGGGCATATGCACCCACAATCCTGAATTATGCCCCCACAATGATGAAAAAGCACCCACAAGTTTTTTACAAGGCTGCAAGCGTCCTTTCGAGAGCACGGTGCCCTTCGCATGCTCTAACGGCGTCCTCCTGACCGTCTCGCGTTCATGGATTATAGCGTTTTTAATCACTCGGCGCCCTTCTGGGAGAATGGCGCACTTTTGACAGCACCGCGCCATTCTCATGGTCTAACGGCGCCCTTCTGGCCTCTCAGCGCCCCTGAACCACATATAGCGTTTTCAATCACTCGGCACCCTTTTACGAGAATGGCGCCCTTTTCATGATCTCAAGGCGCCCTAGTAACCATCTGGCGCCCCCACGTCCCCACCAACGTAGCACTACTGACTGTGCGGCGCCCTTCTGGCCTCTTAGCGCCCCTGGACCACATAGCGTTTTCAATCACTCGGCGCCCTCCTAAGAGAATGGCGCCCTTTTCATCGTCTCACGGCGCCCTCGTAAGTCGTAACCGTCTGGCGCCTCCACATTTGGTGCCCCTCCTACTGGATGGCGCCTCTCTACATATTTTTTACGTCCTTCCGGTCAGTTTCCACTTTTAAGCGTGTATTTGCTTAGTCAGACACGTCACTTGAAGCGCCATTCGGCTAGCAATGTTATCAAATTCGGTGTTAATTTAGGCTCCCACATAAAGAATATCTATCGCGCCCCAAAACGGCCTGGCGCCGGGCGCCCCTACAGCTGGGCACCCACAATCATTTTAGGAAAATTAGGTACACCCCTGCCCGTATGTGTGGTTAACTGTAAGCTGATCCTCAAGTACCAATGTGTTTGTCTCTTCCTTATTGTCGTTTGATAAATTCCATTTATCCTACATGTATAATTCCCAAGAAGCCATCGCAGTACTAATCAGTGGCGAATCCCAGGGTGGAGGTAACATGGGTCATGACTTAGGGCCTGGGGTCACCACATGCCTGCCAGGAGCACCACAGGCCTGAAAGCCGACAGGGGCACCACAGGCCCGCCAGGGGTGCCAAAGGCCTAGCCGGGGCACCACGGGCCTCTCAGTGGCACCACAGGCCTGTCAGGAGCACCATCGGCCCAGAAAAAGCACTACAGGTCTTCCAGGGGCACCACAGACCTGCCAGGGGCACCAGAGGCCTGTCAGGGACACTATCGGCTTCGCAGGGGAACCACCGGCCTCGCAAGGGCACCATGGGCCTGTCAAGGGCACCACAAGCCTGTCGTTGGCAATTTAGGATTGTCAGAGGCACCACAAACCTGTCAAGGGCACCTGCGTTCTAACAGGGGCACCACAAACCTGCCAAGGCCCAGGGACACCACAGGCCTAGCAAGGACACCACAGGCCTGTCAGGGGCACCACGGGCCTCTCAGGGCCCATGGGCACCTAAGTCATGTCAGGGCCCACCGTAGGCTTGTCAGGGGGCAGGGTAGGTAGGTACCACAGTCTTTCCAGGGGCACCAGCGGCCTAGCAGGGGCACCAGTCATCACATGACTAACTAAAAATAAAGAAAAAGCTGAAAATAGGGCACCACCAAAATTAAGTGACCGAAATCCGTTGAGGTTTTAATTTTGGGCATAGGTAGGGGCACCACTTCGATTCATGACCCTCCCCTTGGAGTTTTCCCGAATCCGCCCCTGGTACTACATCAAATTTAAGGGGGGGCACCTTGCTATTGGTGCCCCCCTTGCAGAATGCAAGGGGGGGGCACGGTGCCCCGGTGCCCCCCCCCCCGTTCCGCCGCCTATGCTTTCTGTGTCTTCTTCTAAAATTTGACCTAAGGTCGACGGTTTAGCCTCCAGACCAGAGGGCGAAAACTAAAGCAGTTTTCACGAAAAAATGTTTTTTTCGGTACTAACCTTTGGCTCAAGAGAGCCAAGAAAATACTTTTGCCAGCATCGTGTTCCTCTCGTCGAAACCCGTCCAATAAACTATGAGTTGACTTGACCTTGATAGTTCATTTTAAAAATCCGTATCGTCGAGCTGAACACATCTGACATATTTTCACCGTTCTCGCACGTCTTTATCAAAAGTTAGGTATAGTAAAAAAAAATTGCTGGTGAACTTTCATTACCCGAGATAACCTCAGGGACACACAGAGCGGTTACAGGTGCAATTTTCCGATTCAGCGTGTCATGTTCACTTATGAACAGACCCGCGCACCGACGGGGGTCTGCGCCAACTTAGAACCGACGGGGGGAGGGGGCGGATGACCCCCCCCCCCCCTGAGATGATCTCGAGATTCGAGAACGAAGCAAGATAGCGACAAGCGGTAAACGGCATGGGGTACGCACGGACAAGATCTACAATTTTTACAAAGGTCATTTTTGGTCAGGTCAAAGATGACGTCACAGGGGTCAAAAAGTCAAAATGGCGGCGCTAGATATAAAGATAGTTTTTTCTCGAATAACTTTCGAATTGGTCAAGCTAGGAACAAACTAAGTGCAACATCGTGATTCTCTCGTCAATCCACATCGAACCATACCGGTACATGCTGACTTCGAAAGGTCTAGGTCAAAGGTTGACCTCAGGTCACGTGACCTCGAGGTCATCATGTATATCATTTGATGCGCCTTGACGAGCTGAACACAATGAGACCATCCGCGCGGCTGTATCTTGTTCCTGTAAGGGGCTATTGGCAAAAAATCTGTGGTGACCTTTAATGACGTCACATGACCTTACAGCTGCCCAACAGCAAAACAGCCCTCAAAGTAGCGAAGGTTGATCGCATATGAAGTCATGTATGGTACATACGGCCATTCCGAAGCGTTTTAGTGAAGAAAAAAAACAGGGAGTTGACTTTTCCCTCATTAAACGCCAATCGAAAGACCTCATCATGAACAACTAAAAACATGTACTTAATTTAAAGTTTGAGGTCAAGGTCAAGGTCAGGTCAAGGGTACAAATTGCAAGTTTCTACAGTATCGGCCTTGCACCGTAGTTGCCGAAGAATGGAGTCATGGACTGAGATTGATTGCCCAAAACGTGTTCTTAGGCTACCAAGACAATATTCGTTGCATACAATATCATTCAGAGGTCAAGGTCAAGGTCAGGTCAGGTCACCAAAAACAAAATATAGAAAAGGGCATGTGCGACACATGTTTTATGGGTCATTTTATTCATAGAATTCAATAGGTACACTCAATAGGTGACATGGACCACATCTGGATGAATTTCAGGTCGAGGTCAGGTCAAGTGTGGTCAAATTTTGAAGTTGGTTGTTAAGGCCTAAAAAGGTGTCTATCTGATGCAGTTTTTCACGGCGAATCGAATGGAGCTATTTTTGTTTCCGTACGAGGTCTAGAACTTTCAAAAAATTATTAAAAAAAAATTGTTTGTCGTGACGTCATAAAAATTTGAATAACTCCCTCATTTTTGAACCGATTCTTCTAGAAATTGTTATGCAGGTGCACATGGACCACTTCTCTGACATATGTTCCGTTTTTTTTTTATACACGCAACATTTTGGATTTTATAATATTTTCCAAAAAAGTCAGTTAAAAAAATTGGGGCAAAATCAAAAAATTTCAAAAACAGAGATAGCCATTTGATAGACAAAGTAGAATCACATATAACCTTTTTTGTTACGTCTTGATTCCCTTAAAAATGAAGATGTTAGCGGCGTTCGAAATTTTGCCGTTTTTGAGATATTGCAAAAATTCGCGAGGGGGGTAAAATTTACCCCCCAGCCCCGCGCGGGTTAAGCTAACATCGTAACATGTTGAACGAAAGATAGTTTGTCATATGCAATGCACAGACAACCCAGAATAACACTCGAAAAAAAAAAACAAGTTTTAATTTGGTGTTCAGCCAGCACAGCCCAACCGACCGCCACAAAAGGGTTGCTGAGGCTCCCCATCGTTGCACGACACATAGAATCAAAAGGTAGAAAACGTGCAAGGATGCTGTCCATTTTTTAATTATTGACGTGTCCCTATTCTCCTGCGTTCCAGTTCTCCCGCCTCTCCCCTATAGGGGAGAGTCCGGGGTAATTTGGCCGTTTTTTTTTAGAAAACGATGTAACTAAAAATCGACAACACATTTCTGCATTTTCTCAACGCTGACAGGTGTGGCATACATTTTACTTTCTTGGACAGTAAACTTGAAATGATAGAGTAACTACTTATATTGAAATTGTGACGTATTACAAAGGTCTGCAAAGCGGCCAAATTGCCCCACTAGCAGGGTTATTTGGCAGGGGGTGTGGGGTAATTTGGCCGGTGTTAGTTTGAGGCCATGATTTTTGTTATAGGCGAGTCAGCTTCACATTCAGCAATGACGCGTGTCCTACGACGCATTTGAAGCATTTTGGAGGTTGACTCAGCCGTCACAGGGGTCGAAAATAGTCAAAATAACGGCTCTAGATGCAATGACGGTTTTTTACGAATAGCTTTTGAAGTAATCAAGCTAGGCCAAAACTAAAAGTACCATCGTAATTCTCTCGTCATTCCGCATCGAAACATGTACCAAGGTATGTGTTGACCTCGAGAGGTCAAGGTCAAAGGTTGGCTTCAGGTCACGTTACCTCAGGTCGCTTGACCTCAAGGTTACGTGAGTTCAAGGTCATCATGTATATCATTCGATGCGCCTTGACGAGCTGAACACAATGATGCCATTTGCGCGGCTGTATCTTTTTCTGTAAGTATTTATTAGCAAAAAAGCGTTAGGTAACCTTTGATGACGTCACATGCCCTTACAGCTGTCCAATAGGAAATATGGCATCAAGGTAGTCAAAGTTGGTCATGAATTATGTCCTTTATGGTACAAGTGGCTGCTGAGATATAAGCCTCGCAAAAGCGTGACCACGGCCGGCCGGCCGGCCGGCCGGCCGCTCATACTCAGAAACTTCCGTTAATCTAACCCTCGCCGGCACAGGGGGAGGGGGGGGGTTGATGCAACCCCCCTAAGGTTTTTCGCGAATAGCTCGCGTAAAAAGCGGCCGATCGCGACGAAACTTTCGGTACCCTCGCATTGATCAATTTTACACCTACCCTGAAAATTTCATGACCCTGACCCCAATGACCTTTGACCTGTGACCTCTTTTCCGAGACCATGTTTGGCCGGAATCGCGATTCGGCGTATGTCGGCTAACATTAGCCGCGCATTTGAAAGCTTTTTGTGGTTTCAAACGTTCAAACATGTGATTTGATGTCGCTCCCATACATTAGGGTGGGTGTCAAGGTCATCCGAAGGTCAGGTCAGGTCATTGACCTTTGGTGACCTCGGGTGACCTCGGTTCACTTTTTCGAGTTTTACATGTTTCTAGGCTAGTTTTTGGAGCTGAATTCGAATTTGGCGACCATTTGAACATTTACGAAGTAGTTTTGGTGCCTTCGTAACATGTTACGAAGCTGTCAGAGGCGGTTGACACGTATTACGAATACCCGTCACAACCCCTACCGGTTGACCTGACCTGACCTGACCCGACCTGGTCCAAATGCTTAAAGACATCATCTCTGATCAAAACTAACACGATATTCGTGATCAGCACCCCGGAAAACCACATAACAGCCACAATTTACGACTTTCTAACAGGTCCCGATTTTCCCGGTTTTCGGGTCATTGACCTGACCTGGAAGGTCACCCGATGACCTAGGACCTTAAAATTGGGTATCATCGGCTTCGTTTCGTGACGGGCAACACGCTTGTTTTTTCCGCGAAGCTCTAGCTCGATCAGGGGCCAAACGCGAGGGGGGTCGTACCAACCCCCCCCCCCCCCCCTTGTGCCGTCGAAGGACGCAAAATGGCCTGTGCCGGCGAGGGCTAAGGAAAGACTACGCTCGCTTCGCTCGCTCCGTAATAATTGACCATGACAACTCGGCCGTCACAGCATAGTGACTCTGAGCGCACCGGCCAAGTTGCCCCGCTAGTCCCGGCCAAATAACCCCACATTGCCATTCTGAATTTTTTGTCTATAAAGTCGTCATGGCTGTACAGAACTACACTGTAAAAAAAGTTTACAAACTACCGTGTTAATTGCTCAACAAAAAGATAGTATTAAGACACACAAAAGCTGAAGATAGCAATGAGGTTAGTAAACGGTTTGTATGTAAGCACATTTATTTGTGGTAAACAAACATATAAGTTACAAAACTAAGCCAAGGTGTGTCAACTAGTGGTGTGTCAGCAAGCACTATGCGTGTTTTATACACTATATGCCACACTTACGCAAAACGTGTTTTCGAACAAACTATACATAGCAGGGGACACTAACATACGACCTTTTGTACAACATGTACCTTTGTGCTAAAACACACTTGAAGTTATTTGACAACTGCGGTGCAACTGCGTCACGTCCGCCATGTTTTTTTCGGCGCGCGTCCTTTGGCTTGTGCGGCTTGTGCTGTGTCCGCGTCGTGCGGGTCTCTGATGGTGAGTAAGGTGTTGCCAGATATAAATTTGATGTAATTATGCTTCTGTGTTGTATGCCTTGAATTTTGTCAATCGATTTATCTTTATTCGGTGCTAGTGATAACCGTGATGATGCAATGAATGTTGTGTGAATGAGGGACAGCATTATGACCACCAACTGTATCTTAGCAAAATATAGGTTAAAATATAGGAATTCTATAGGTTATTACTGAGGTTACTAGGTTGCTGTAGATTATACTTTGATACAGCCCCCTAATTATTTAATTGCACATGAATAAGGTGGCCCAGTAAGACAAACCCGACAACTATGTCTAAGGACAACTCTAGTAAGATCTGTCTAACGCATTTCAGGTGGCCTTGCAGTCATAGGATAACCTTTATTGGGCAAAAACTGCCCATTTTTGTCCACCTAAAAATATTTTTTATTTAAAATTTCTTTACGTTCTTTCCTGTTCAGTGAAAGTTGAAATGGGCATCATTTTCTGAAATTTATTGGTAGGGTCCCAAATGATAATTTTTGCAACATTGAAGCATGGGAGTTGCAACTTGCCACATTCTCAAAATGACTGGTGAGAGTCAATTTAATTCAGGAAACAGGTTAACTCCCCTGGTTCCGCCAGTGTATAGCTGGAATGGAACTTGCATATAAAGGCAATCATTTAAGTATTCGGTTCCAAGGTACAGGGGTGGCAGAAGGTGAAGCACAACAGGGGAATGTGCCACACAAAATTGTGGCTGGGGCACCTGGGTCGAAATTTCCAATAGTACCTTACCTTTCCGCTGTGGCTAGATTAGTTATATCTATTGATTAATGTTAACCAATGGTGTTAACTTCAATAACCACCTAAAATAGCTAGAAAATTTACACCTAAACCAAATTATGAACACTGATGGGTATAGGCACATAGCTCGGACAAAATATAACCAAACCTAACCAGACCTAACCTAACCTTACCTAACCTAACCTAAACTAACAAAACCTAACCTAAACTTACCAAAAATACACCTACAACCTACATTGGCAACCGAAAGCTACTTGTGCCGTTATTGAAAGTAGACTAAATTAACTAATAACAGGAAAATCAGCATTTAATTAGCTTTTTGATGTTAGCAAATAACTAACAATGATATTTCACATCGAAAAACACCTATACTATACCTACATTATTACTAATGTTGGAACAGGTACCGTTGGAACTTTTCACTGACACCCGACATTTAAAGAAGAGCATATGGAATGGAAGATGAGTTACCGCATTATTGCAGATAAAATTGTTAACATTGATTTTCTTCTATGGGGGTTTCAATTCTTGGGGATGCTTTTCTATGCGAGAATTAGATATTTACTTTGCCCTTACATCCTGAGGTGCCTTCCGCGGTCCGCCAGTGGCCCGGGAACGTTTGAAAAGTTGAGGGGGCAGGTTAAAAAGTTGAGGGGGCAAAAGTTAAAACTCAAAAGTTCTATATTTCTTTCTTTCCATGCAACGCCATAAGGCTAATGTTGAATTTTCCCGAAAGTTGGACAGTCCAAAAGTGGGAGGGGCAAATGCACCTGCTGTCCCTCCTCTTCCCAGGCCTATGCCTTCTGCTGCTGCAGCTTAGACATGTAGTTTAACTACCCACTGACTAAGAATGCAGTTCACATTGCCTTACTTTAATGGATCACAAGGTGAAACTCTTGATTATCACTTGTCTAGATATTAAGTAATCCAGATACTTTTGATATTGATCAATAGAGCAGCTCACACTTAGTGTGTGCTGTAAAATCTGACATGGGAGATGTGTTAGGCAAGGGAAAAGCAAATATTTTAGGCCCACCCCACTTCAGTTGGGAAAACAGTAATATGTTCCTTTTTTTAAAGCTTCTAGCAGGGGCGACGCCACGGTGCAACGTCTGGAGGGGACATTGACCATTTTGGAGGGGACGAGGACCATTTCAAGTCGATTCTTTCCATGCAACGCCATAGGCGTAATGTTAAAATCTTTAAACAGTGGAGGGGACGAGATCCCCTCCATCCCCCCCCCCCCCCTGTGGCGACGCCCTTGGCTTCTAGGGTGGCCACTAAAAACTTACATTCCGAAGTGAATTTCGGCTCACTTCGGCTAGTGCAGAGGCGGGCAGAGGCATTCAGCGTTATGCGTCATGTAGCCACTTCGTCATATCCCGGACGTCACAGATCAGCTTTCGTAGCCAAGATACCTATAAGAAACTTCGTAGCCGCCGTTTCTAGTCGGAATGTAAATTGGCGGAAATGGCCAAGATAGGCCAAGGTGAAGGAGTTTATGCCCTGGTTTATGGCGGGCAGCATTTTTGGAAATCTAGAATAAAAATTACGATTTTTTATTTGAAACAAATAATGTGGGTTACACTGTAGGTTTTTGGGCAAGTCACTGTAGTATGAATCAACAAATTATCTTCCAAAAATAGCAAGAATGCAAAGCTCTCCGGGTTACCTTGGCCGTTTTTCCGCCTATTATATTTGGGCTATCTCGGCATTTTCGACACTACCGCGGGTAACTACTGGCCGCATGACCGGAGATAGGCCTGTTTATCTTTAAGAATCAGTAAAAAAGGAGATTTGTTTGTACAGTGGCTTGCAAAATTAATTTTTGATAAGTAAATCCCTGGCCTAAGACCTATCCCTTTTCGCAACTAGCGAGTAGACCGCATCATCAAACATCCGTAGGTTGTAGTTTAGATATAGTTAGGTTAGGTAAGGTTCTGTTAAGTCTGGTTTAAATATGTTTATTAGTCCCATTTTACTGTTTAAACGACATTTAATAGTATATTTCATAGTTTTACTGATATTTCCTTTTTGATCTTATGACGTCATTATTGCCCACACATTGCATATGTAGTATTTTTCTTTTGTGAGTCATTTCATCCTTGATTAGGCGCGCATTATTGGCATGACCCCGTTACGAGAAGATTTCAATTTTTGTCGATTTTTATATATTTTAGGTGAGTTAGTTATCAAAGTGTTTAATTTTTGATGTTCTGTGAATAATTGAAAGCCATCAAAGTGTGATCTAATGCACTGAAAGCCATAGGTGTGGGAACAGGGGGGGGGGGGACCAGTCGGGGAAACTATGGTAAAATCTGCTATTTTTAGCAGTCTGCTATTTTTAGCAGAAATCTGCTAAAAATGGGTACGCATGTGACGTCATCGTACCCAAATATAGCAGATTTGGGTACGGCCCCATACAAAAGCAGATCTGCACCCTAATTGAAGCAAATGCGCATCAAATGCCTGGCAGATTCATGATTAGAATAGTGCTGAGGATGTCCTCTGATATTTTTGTTCAGATCCGACTATTTTCAAATAATGAATTTGAAAATAGTCGGATCTGAACAAAAATAGCAGAGATCACTCTCAGCACTATTCTCATCATGAATCTGCCAGGCATTTGATGCGCATTTGCTTCAATTAGGGTGCAGATCTGCTTTTGTATGGGGCCGTACCCAAATCTGCTATATTTGGGTACGATGACGTCACATGCGTACCCATTTTTAGCAGATTTCTGCTAAAAATAGCAGACTGCTAAAAATAGCAGATTTTACCATAGTTTCCCCGACTGGGACGGCCGGGCCATGGCCCAGGCCACCCACCTTTCAGCTACGTTACAATCAGATCGGATACTCAGCTCGACTTGCCCCCCCCCCCCAAACACACTTCTCAAAACGTCCCTACACCTATGCTGAAAGCCATTTTTGGAGGGTGGTGTTATTTTCCAAAATTTGACAAGGCCTTTTCCGTCCCGATTTATGGAAGTTTCATCCCTATTTTTGGAAAATGCCCTTCTATTTTTGGAAGAGCATACTAAAAAAAATGGAAGCTTCCAAAAATGAAACAGATGGCCACTGCCACTGTTTACCCAACTGATTTCCAGTCTGCAAAACATGGCAGGGAGCTCGACAAGATTTTCAGGGCAGACAAAGTCCTGCCCCGAATCAGAATGCTGAGTCCAGGGGTAGCCCAATTCCTGCCCCTAATGATGCAAATAATGTAATGATATTATGATGTAGGAAGCAGTGAGAAGCTGAGAAAATCACTTCCGTCAATTTTTTAAACTTCTGCACCAGATTTTCCTGCTTCTGCCCCAGTATTCCGGAAACCTGCCCCTATTTCTGCCCCGACCTGCGGTGTCTGCCCAGACAAGATCTCGTCGAAGAATGCCACATTTTGCAGACTGGACCAGGACTGATTTAGTGTGGTGATCACCCAGCTATATCACTATTGTTAGCAGGATGATTGGTGTACCTACCTATGTATGGATGGATGTATGGATCAACTTTATGATTTGCCAGCTGATTTGGTTATCAGTATTGTGATCAGCCAGCTGACAGCCTTTTCAAAAAGTTGTTCAGCCAGCTGACTGCATAATCATTTTCATGATAAACCATAGGGCTGTTCGGGTGCTGCAAAATATTTTGCGCGACTGTGACATCACACTTGTATGATGTCACTGCCCATCCCGTCGAGCAAAATCTTTCGCAGAACGCACCGAACACCTCAACATATTTTGCGCGAGACAATCGTGCCGCTCCATTCCAGCAAGCAGCGACGTAATAACTAATGAAAAACTTCACCAACCCATTTCCAATTTATGCACCGACAAAATAACACCAAACACTGCATAAATTCACTAGTTAACACTGCACACTTCGCCACTGTACGTTGTCTGCGCCAAGTCTGCACCACTTTTGCCTCCTGCATCCTGAAATTTTAGGATGCGCGAAGCTGAAAGATTTTGCAGATGCCGATGTCACACATGTGACGTCATACGGTGGTGGGCGGAGCATAAGGCCTGAAAGTTCCCTACTGCGCATGCATGCTGCAAAATTTTACAATAGGATGTGCGGGCCGAACAGCCCTCATCATGGAGGGCATCTTTTCCTTATCATGTTTTTGATTGTGTTTGGGATCTGGCTACAGGTGACATAACCTTTGTGAAATTTTGTGATTTTCCAAAAGTGCTGCAAAATAGGCGTAAAATGATCACATTTGTGATTAATCACATTTGTGATTTCCTCCCCGTAGTTTGCCCAACTGAATCATAAGTCATAACAGGCTTTCCTCTTTTCAGGCAACTGTAGAAGTGGTTCTGCGTTGTACAGTTCCATTATGTCTGTTTTCTTCTAGCTCAATTGCTTTGTTTTGTCAGCATATCAATAACCACTTCAAGGATAAATCTGAGAACTGCAACTTATTTCTCTGTCCGCGTTGTACACAAGGGTTCACAACTGGACGTTACTGGCTGAGACATTATGAAAGAACCCATGCTGTCAAGCAAAGTACGTCACAGTCGCACAAAGAGAAAGGAAGGCAAAGTCTGGAGGAGTCACCTTCAATCAGTACTCATTGTCAGGAAGAAGCTGAGGTTGAGACTGAGGCCTGGTGCTTGGATGATCAGGGTGAGAAAGGCTCTACAGCAAAAACTGAAGACAGTAGCCGGGAGAAAATAGCACGTTTCTTGCTTCGATTGCAATGTGAGCATGGGATGTCACGGGCTGCAACATCTTTCGTGGCTAGTGAGATAGGAGAAATCGTCGACACCGCTCTTAAGGAGCAGAATGAGAGCAGAGCATCAAAGTCGTCTTCAGTTAAGCAGGCTTGTGAAGAGTTTGCAAGCGAGTATAAATTGAGCAAATTCTGCCATGAGGAGCTCTGCTACATTGCACCTACGACTCAGATCCTTACCACAGGGGGTGGTGAATTCCAATCCAGCTATCAGTATGTGGATGTCAAGAAACAGCTGACAAGTCTCTTGGAAAATGGCAGGCTGGAAAACTGCAAACGGGACAGATTGGTCAAGCTTGTGCTCTACTTTGATGAATTTGGTGTGTGTAACCCTCTGCGGAAGAAAGCATCTGATTATAGTCTGGGTGGTTGCTATTTTGCGGTCGATGAGGGCTTGTCAATGTCGGTGCTGAGTGACATTCATCTCCTCCTACTATGTCCTACAAAGCTCATCAAGCTTCATGGTTTGAACACAGTCATGAAGCCTGTGACAGATTCCCTGTGTGACCTCTTGAACAATGGCCTGGATACTTGTGGCACTCATTTTGATATCAAAGTGGAGTTTGTGTGTGGTGACAACCTGGGAGTGCATAAGATGGCGGGCTTCCAGGAATCATTTTCGTCAGGGCAGCGACCATGCCGAACATGCCACGCCACAAATGAGGACTTTGGTACAAAGCTCACAGAGCAAGAGCTGACCCTTCGTACTGAGGAGGAGTACCAAGAAGAGCTGAACATGTGTGAGAATGGAGACAATGAGGAATCACGAAAAGCATTTGGTATCAACTCAAAATGTGTGTTTGATGAGCTGAAAGACTTTAAGGTCACAGAGATGTTTCCACCAGATATCGCGCACGATCTGTTTGAAAGTGGCGTAGTCAATCATTCCTTGGCTCTGGTGCTATCATACCTGATTTTTCAAATCAAACTCTTCACATTCGCCTCAGTTCAAAAGGCTATGAAATCCTTCTCATATGCGAGAGTCGACAAAGCGAACACTCCTCCCATGCTTCAAGCAAAGGGGCGCAAAGTGCTCGTCAAAGGCACTTTCAGTCAGTGCTGGACTTTCCTCCGAGTTCTCCCTTTCATGATCGGTCCACTGGTCCCACCAGATCAAAAGGCGTGGCTTCTTGTGACCGGTTTGCTTTCTCTTGTACAACTCATTTGTGCTCCACGTATGGACGGTGAAATTCTTGCAAGAATGCAACCTTCAGTAGAGCAGTGGCTGCGTGAGTTCTGTGGAATGTTCCCGGACTTCAAAATCAAGCCGAAGTTCCACTACTTATTACATTACCGGCACTGGGCAGCACAAATTGGTTCCTTGAGGAAAGCTTGGACTATGCGTTTTGAAGCTAAACACCAGCAGTTCAAGATCTACGCATCTCGAGCACACAACACCAAGAACATTTGTAAAACCCTGGCAGTGCGACATCAAGAAGCGGTAGCTGCATGCGAAGGAAAGCAAAAGAAGATGATGGGGAAGAAATGCAAGCCATGCCTAGTTACAGGTGCATTCGGATGGGAGGTGGATGACCGAGCTACGTACACCAAGATGGCAGTGCTTGCGGGACAGAAGTACTGCGTCGATGATGTGCTGATCGTGAGAAACCCGGCTGCTTCAAGCTCAGAGAGCTGTGATCTTCTTCGCGTAGCATATTTTCAGTTTGATGCAGTAAACCATGTCAAAATCATCGGTGACGTCTTGAGGGCGCTTTCGTTTGATGAGCACTATATGGCATACCGTGTGACTAAGGGCGAGATGATGATGATCCCTTCTGCTTGGATTTTTGACCCCACTCCGCTGGCTACTTATTCAGTGCAGACCGCAAAATACGTGCCCCTCAGGTACCAGATACCAGGTCTCCGAATCACCTCTGAAAGGTGAGTAATCTGTGCATTTTGCTTCAATTTGAAGTATCAGATTTACTGCGAACTCGCGACTGCTTGTATTGAGCAGTATTGCAGCTATTTGCTTCGCTGTTATGGCTATTGTGAGTGCAAACTTACACTCACTCGGGTCTTACACTGGCTCTGATATCTGACATGTAGCTAGCGGCCAGTTATGTGGCTTCCACGCGTCCATGGGGTGAAACTATTGCATGAACGCACGTGCACACACCGCCCCTATATCTCGGGAACGGATGAGGCGATTGTGCTCAAATTTGCTACGAAGGTAGAGACTGATCCGACATGCAGCTTCGACAACACTGGGGGCGTCACTGCACGTGCTTACCCCACCTCCTTCGAGCCGGTTCTTGGCTTGAATAGATTCGAGGTTAATTGCTGAATCTTTTTTGAGGATGGAGATGCTAGTTCGGAGCATTGTGTTACATATGATGATGAAGATGATTAGCCAGATGCTCATTATTTAGGATCAAAATTGATAGAATAGTTGTATTACGTTTCACCCACGGGGCTTCTTCGGATACATATGACAAACATATGTATCCGAAGAAGCCCCGTGGGTGAAACGTAATACAACTATTCTATCAATTTTGATCCTAAATAATGGGCATCTGGCTAATCATCTTCATCATCATAATTGCTGAATCTCCAGTCGTTAACTTCTATCCGACATGACGCGTGTAAAATACTCTGCAAAACCTCTCTTTTGCTCGGTCGTGCACCGCCCAGAAGGCGTTATATGGTTATAAAACGTCGTTTTCAGCGTTCTGGATGACATTCAGAATCGGCATTGTCTCAGCTTTTCAAATAAGCTATGTCTGTCTTTTAGGATTGGGATACCCGATGTTATCCAACCACCCGTGAAGTGAGCTGTGCAACCCACGTGTCTAATGTGTGCGTAAATAGTAAACCATGTGCTGTTTCGCTTGCTGTTTCACCCACTCCATGGCTATCGATGATTTTAGGACATTGTAGTTAGATAATTAATGTAACCACTTGTCATATTTTTTTCAGCGGTCAACGATGAAGGCGCTAGTAAACCATCGAAGTGCTGCGCGCGTCTTCGAATTCGAGTCTGTCCTGGACCTTGTTCAAAAGGTTCGAGCGTTCTTCGGTCTGCAGGTTAGTATATTGTTTGTTTGTTTGTTTGTTTGTTTGTTTGTTTTTTTTGGAAGAGTGACGGAATAATTTTAGTTAACGGTGGGACTCAATGTCGTGTTTCAAGTAAAAGGCTGAAATAACGTTTTTTTTTTTTTGCTCACAGACCTTAAAATATAGTACCTAATAGTATTTTGTACTATATTTTAAGGTCTGTGAGCAAAAAAGTCCATATTATGGAAAGTATAATACAGCGGCCTCCGTAAAACAATACCATTTGGAGAAAATTTAATTAATAACATTAAAAAAAAACATTTATTTACACAATTTGTTTAAGGTAATGCAAAGCCATATACCTACGTAAACCATAATGTTAAGCTGCTGAACGAGGCTCAGATTGAAAATAGGCTGATGTGTTGGAAATACATAGTCTATCTCAAATGCAACATCAACCATTTACAGCAGCTGTTGTCAGTAGTCTAACAGGAAAGAGAAGAGTGCAACCAAAGGCTCTATGATTATGCGTAATGATTGAGTATGAAAATGTCGGATGTGTTTGCCTATCATTTCCATCCCCCTCTCCACCTTGGAGCGACTAATGTGTGTGGTCTACTCCCGACCTGGCTACGAATGAGGTACATGTTTTGTCCCCAGGGTGGCGAGTGGGATCTGGAGATCTATGATGACGACTGGTCCTCGTGGGTCCTGCTGAATGAGGAAGATGCGATAACTGGTGTTCGGCCTCGCATCAGGACCGTCATGCGTGGCGATCTGGTTGTTCTTGAAAGGTAGGACATCGATCTCTGTTAAGTTAGGTTGTTTTGAGAAATAAAATGTTGCTTATGCAGAATGCAGTTATAAAACTCTAAAAGAAAAAAAAACGCCCATAATCATTTGCAACTGAATTTGCTCAGTTGCGTTCGTAAGTATTGAACAAGCTCGGCCTATGAATGTTTGCGTAGTTGGAAATTGTCCTGAAAAAAAAAAATATGTTATCCTAATCTGGTATTGTATCAAACATCTTCTCTCATCCATTTTCAGCACTGGGACGACATCCACTTCGTCAGTGGTGGTTTCGCAGCTGGATGCACCGGAGCCTCCAACGTCGCCCGAACTCCGTCGATCAGGGGAAGACGCAGAGATCCGGCCGAAGTCGGGAAGCGACGCTCTGGCCGAATCTCAACAAACCGCAGGAGTGTCTCGGTGAGTCTGTCAGGCTGACTTTGTCTTTATGCGTTTGGAATTAAACCTTTCAGCGCTTGTTTAATCGGGTGTGTCGAGTTTTCATCGTTATTTCTACATTTATTTTAATCGAATGAACCACAGGCCTCTATAAACCTCAAGAGTTCTATGAATGAATCTGTATGAAAAGTTACGTAATTTTATATATTTGTTAGTAGATCGACAGTCTTCCTTCCCGCGGATCGCTGCGCCGAACCGTGCCACCCAATCCCAGCTTGTCCACCAGTTTGGTTGCCTGTTGCCAAAATGCTCCTCAGACAGGTGACCACTGGCACTGACATCTATTCCGATCGCGAGGATAGACTATACTGCGCCGCGGCAAGACTTCGACTGTGGTGACTAGGCGCAGTAGGCGGTCTCTGGTGCGGCGACCCACCAGTTACTAATGCCATTTCGGTTCGTTTTCTTCGCAGGATGGATACTATGGAAGTCCTGGATGCCATGGAAGTGATCCGGTTTGACGACAGCCAGCTGAGACCTGGACTCCTCGAAAAGCTTCGAAGCAAAAAGCCCGGCTCACCTCTGACCAGGACGGAGTGGAGCGAAGTGACGACAGTCATCGTGACGTTCGAGAAAGCTTGTAACAGGTATCATCCCCGTAGATAACGTGGTGTTGTTGTAGCGCGGGTTGAGGACATTGAAGTTAACATAAAATACTATTATCATGCATTTTTTAGTACATTTTTATTCAGCCCTAGCCGTAACCCGCGCCGGGCCGGTACTCCATTTGTAACACAGCGGGCCGCGGAGCAGGGGGTTTACACCCCCCGTCTAACTCGACTCCTGAGCATCGTTGAGACAAGCGATAGGCGGCGTTCGAAAGAGCGTTAAAAACCAGTAGGAAAGTATTTTGGTCATGTTTTGGTCAGACCAAAAACTAGGTCACCAGAGGTCACCGAGGAAAAAATGTTCTTTTTTACTTTTGATAGTTTTTCTTCAATAACTTTTGATCCAGAAAAGATAGAGGCATAATTCGCACGCCATTGTTCTCAGCTCGTCAAGGCGCGTTGAATGATATATAATATGACCTCAAAAGGTCAAGTTGAAAAGTTGACCTCAGGGCAAGGTTCATCTCATTCGATGCGCATTGACGAGACAAACACAATAATCGTCGAACGGAGTTTATCTCAATTCAATCAAAAGTTATTGCACAAAAACCGCTTGTGACCTCAGGTGACCTCGGATGACCCAGTGACACCTTCCTGCCTTCCACCTTTATGTCGGTTTTACTGTCTCGTGTGGTGTGCTTTCATGTTTACATATTTCCTTTAAATGATGTCTTATGTCTATGCCTTGCCCTGAAAACTCCTGTTCTAGCGTCTCCAAGTCGTTAAGCTCTCCCATGCCCTTTCTTTTTCCAAGCGTCCTGAACCTTACTCATGCTCGGTACATGGAGCTGGCTGACCGCGCCCTTGTTCAATGGCCGGCGCTGCACTTTGGGTGCAGCCCGAAACAGGCACTGGTAAGCACTTATTGCGTTGCTGTTTGATTCCATCAACTAATAGAAAATGACATCGGTCCAGGTCCGGGACAGTTCGTGAACTTATCTAATCGAACTCAGCTGAATATACTGAACGGAGGCACTTAGTCACCATGTCCTGAATTGGAAAATAGGTAATTGAACTGAACCTCAAGTAAAGTCGATCTGAATGAACTGAACTGAAGCGTTTGCGAACTGCTCCGGCCCTGGATCTGGCCATACTTGTATGTATATTCAGGGCTGCGGAGTCGACCAAATTTTAGCGACTCCGACTCCGACTACGACTCCGTCTTGAAAAAATCGACTCCGACTCCAACTCCGACTCCGACCCGCCCTACTTTGACATACCTGCATGACCAATGTTTCTAAATATGGGCGGCTTCTTCGCACTGGTTTAAATGCGGAACAATAGTGGCTAATTTGGAATTAAACTAAACTTCACCTTCAAAATTAGTTTTCAAGTTTATTTCCTAACCCGCGCTGGGGTGGGGGTTTGAACCACTTTCGCCTTTGGGGTAAGGTGGGAGTCAGAATGACCTCCCCCACTCCCTGTCCGTTCAACTTGAAATCCAAGAGGACTAGAAAGACGAGACAAAGCAAACGAAAGCTCGTAATGAATACTTGCGAAAGTGCTCTTTGGACATTGCCAGATAAATGTCCCTGTATGTCGGAAATTATATGGGCTATATAGCCACAAAGAGAATAATTCAACAGCTCTTGCGACCCTATTCAACCGTTTTGCATTCAGTTAACGGTTCGGGCTCCGAATGTCTTGTAAGGTCAGCTTGTAAGGTCAATGTGTTGGTCAACATCGCGACAGAGAAGGAAAATATTAAAAATGTGCTGAAACCGACTCCGACTCCGGCCCGGAGTCGGAGTCGGTGAAAAATTATCGACTCCGACTCCGACTCCGGCCAAAACTACCGACTCCGGTCGACTCCGACTCCGACTCCGCAGCACTGGATATATGCATAATTATCCATGTATGTATGTATGTATGTGCTATACTATGAAGTATATGTTTGTATGTATGTAAATATGTATGTCTGCATGTGAGGGTTGCAGAGTCAATGTGTTTTTGAGTGACTCCGATTCCGATTCCGACCCTTCGGAATTGTCTCCGACTGCGGAATCAACTCTCACTTGATGACTAGTTAAAGTCAGCATCACAAACGCATAAGGATCAGCTTCATGTGCTTGAAATGCGTGCCTTATATGGTATTGGCAAAGGACAAAGGTTATAAAGTCTACGAGTAATTACGGAGTCGAAGTACCATTTAGTTCAGCCTCCGTGTGAACCATGCATTGCCTCTATATACCAGCTGCAGTGGATGTTGAACGCCCTTAACGTTACATCTACCCTTGGGTTGTAATTTATGCACTGCTTTTCCTGTCTCAGTCGCAGGTCAAAGCAAAAATACAATGGCGCGTAAGGAATGAGAAGCGACGAGACGACGGAAGTGATGCCGAACTCCAAGCGTCATCAAAGAGGTTGTCACGCGGAAAAACATTCAAGGGATCGCGATATGAAGGATTCGAAGGCTACAAGGGTAAGCATTGTGCATTGTGAAATGCAAGACAGCGATGTAGTATGATGTAGTACATGTGACTGATAAGCGACTAGTGGTGAATATTTTGCCCTTCTGCAAGCTTTGCATTGCATATATTAAAGGTAGTGTGCCACTTTGCATTGGCCATATGAAGTTATTGGCATGGGCGAAGAGAGCGGTCTCTCTCTCTCTCTCTCTCTCCTCTCTCTCTCTCCTCTCTCTCTCTCTCTCCTCTCTCTCTCTCTCTCGCTCTCCTCCTCCTCTCGCTCGCTCTCGCTCTCCTCGCTCTCGCTCTCCTCCCTCCTCTCTCTCTCTCTCTCTCTCTCTCTCTCTCTCCTCTCCTCTCTCCTCTCTCTCTCTCCCTCTCTCTCTCTCTCTCCTCTCTCTCTCTCTCTCTCTCTCTCTCTCTCTCTCCCCTCCTCCCCCTCCTCCCCCTCCTCCTCCCCCGCTGGCTCTAACATTTCGTATGAACATTTCGACAGAGTACCTTCCGCCTATGCCGGAGGAAGACGTTCAGCATCTGAGAAACCGCCTCTTGAAGCATCTACACGAGGCTAACCTGACGAGCGAAGGCAAAGCTGAGCGAGAGGCCCTGATCAACTCGACGTTCGCAGACAGGCGCAGGCATGTGGTGACGCTCCGCACCAGCATGCGCAAGCTTTTGGAGCTGTATCCAATCTTGCGGAACCCAGACGAAGTAAGTACTAAGTATGCCTTGGAAGTTGTAAAATTGTCATTATATTCCTACTCTCTAATTCCATAAAATGTCCCCTGTGTGTTGCATCGTTTCGGCTTTTATTCGTCGCCCACCATAGCTTTCTGACGTTTTCTCATCCATGGAGGATTCTATAATATGACTTAACTGTCCTCTAATTATATTGTTGATGCCGGTTGTTCCAGATCTGGCGTGAGCTGGCCAAACTGGAGGGGGAGACGGAGTCGTCTAAGCTTGGTGACTACAGGCGCCGCCTGAGCGACTTTCTCACCGCCATCCAACTGATCACAGAATGTCAAGGTAAATACGGTAAACCATTCACGTCAACTATTGCCCCCCCCCCCCCCATTACGACCATGCAAGATTGCTGCCGAACTACTAACCTATGGGCGACGTGAGACACGTCTCTGCTCATTACTTTCAAATCTAGTACCTAGCAGATGAATGAAAATTAAATTCAAAATACTACTCTGACTTGTGTCGTGTGCTTTGTCTGTGCATTGTTTATCCTTGTTTTCAAAACGCTCTTAACTAGTTAGGTTTAAGCGTGCAAATTACTCTGTGACGCCTGTTTCTCTCGCTCGCTCTTTCATCGCCCATGAGGTGGCTCACGGCTGTTTATTTGATCGAATTAACAGTGATATGGTCAAAAGCAGCCAGCTACAGGGTGGGGCAGCATAATCGGGAATAAATCAAACGGGATTATTTGGTCATGAATTTAAAATACAGCTCCAAGCACTATTTTAGCAACATCCCATCAATTGGTCACCTTTTACCTATCCCTCATCCTATGTGACCGCCCTCGGCGTCGATGACCTTCTCAAGGCGGGTCCAAAAGCACGCGCATGCACGTGCAACCTCCTGCTTGTCCATGATCGCCCATCAGCATCGTACCTTGCACTGAAGACCGTCTTTACTGATGATAAGTTGTTCATTAACCTTCTACCAAAAAACGCTCCATGTAAAGAATTAGGTCGGATTTAAATCGGCGGAGTTGAAGGACCAGAAGTTTTTGGTTCATCTCAGGTGGAGGTGCCCTACACAATAGCATGTCGTCCTCACTGCAGTACCAGCACGGACAGAGTCCTCGTAAGACGTGATCTGGACCGTCAGTGATCCTCTGTTCCGACGGCTCCACGTGAGTCTGCCAGAGTGCGGATGTATTTACCAGATGTGCTCATTTTATCTGGGCTCGATGAAGTAGGGTGCACCACGTGCACCTCCCTTGAAGACCACCCATAGGTCCATCACCCCAACAGGATGTTTACTTTGCATGACCGCTGGAATATTCTCGATACAATCCCCTATATGGCTTGCCATTCTTTTTTGTCGTATTCCAGTCGGTGGTGAGATTTTTGGTCGCTGAAGTTTTGAACATTGTTTCTTTTTAATATGCTCAAGAGCGTCTTCCTTATATTCAAGTGAGTCATCTGTATGTCCTCTGCTAAGAGTTATTTTACGACGATTACGTTAACCTTTTGTCCTAAGTATTCCCACACAATCCTTATTGTCCGTGATAACACGTTGACCTGTCCAGCAACCTTTACGTGGAATTGCAGGGGTTTCAACAAAATGTTCTTGTTTTACTCGTTTAACATTAGTGTCTATGGGCGCGCGCAAAGCACTTGGAGCACCGTCGAACTATTTTGCTGCTCTTTTCCAGGAGGTTGCATGCTCATGGATGTAGTCATGTTAGATGATGCACAACTTTTGGGCGTTTCATTGCCATGCTATAATTTATCAAAATAATGTCATGCCTACTCATGATTAGAGCCCAAAAAGCATTCCCGATTATGCTGCCCCACCCTGTAGTTCAGTATGCGTTTCATAAACGTGACACCTCTTGGGCTCGTTCGTTCATCGCCGAACAGGTGTTATACTGACATTTGTGCTGTTATACTTCAGCGACCTTTATTGGATTGGCGAATCACTTGATCCTTGACCTGACGACCAGACCAGTTTTCACATGACCAGGTGAAAACTGACCCTCCCCCCCCAAAAAAAAATAGATATCAAAATTTGTGTTGTTAGCGGCATGGTCTCGAAATTCGAGGCCTTGGTGGCATTTTATACGATATCCGTGAGATCGGAAGAACTCAAGCAGCTAGCAAGTAGCAGTGTTATACTGTTAGAGGTAAATATCAGTCTGAAAATTTACCTCTATTTCAGACACCGACTGCGTGGAGTCTCTCCTCTACTACCTAGACGCGAACCCCGAGGACATCTTTGAGGGATCAGGAAGCGCGCCGCACTACCAGGTCAACGACGACGGGTCCATCGGCCTTTTCGTCGAGGGGGTCTGCTTGACAAGGTCGGTGGACCGGAGCAGCAAGGCTGATCTCCTGCTTCTGTGGGCAGCGATTTTCCCAGTGTTCAACCAGAAGTGCCCCGTGTCTAAGGCTAAGAACGCTCTGATATTTATCACGGTGAACATCTTTGAAAAGGGGGGCAACCAAACTCTTTCCAACCGTGTCCTGGGACGAGTCCAGCGTCTCAAGCAGCTCTGTGCGTAGCTCTGTGAGTAGCTTAGAACGGAACCTGAGAACGGAACGCCTTTGCCGCTCGGCTGTTAACACTTTCAAACCGTGTGACACGTCCAGCGTCTCGAGCAGCTCTGTGAGTAGCTGAGCACAGAACTTGATAACGGAATGTCTTTTCCGCTCGGCAGTTAACCCTTCGAACCGCGCCCTGGGACATGTCCAGAGTCTCAAGCATCTCTGTGCGTAGCTCTGTGCCTATAGCTTAGAACGTAACTTTAGAACGGAGCGCCTTTGCCGCTCGGCAGTTTCCTACAGAAGATTACTTTTTTAGGTTCATTTTTAGTACAATAAGAGAAATATTACTGTTTGCAGTTGTAAGCTTGCTGAAAGGAGCTTGAATGCAGTTTTGAATAAACATGTTTGATGAGTTTAATTCGATTCGTTTTTTTGGGGGGGGGGGCTGTGAAAAGAGGTGACTAACACGCACATTAGTTAAGTTACACGCCTGTTCTCAAAAATGCATTTAGTTTATTAACACGCACAGCTTAGTTAGCTAACACGCAATATGTGTGTTTTGCGTACACGCATATAGCTAGTGAAAAGTGGCCGTGTGACAAACACATGTGTTACCTAACACGTCTGTAGTTATTAACAAAACACACCGATGATAGTCAATAAACACGCTTACACGGCTTATCTTAGTAACCTGGCAAATATTCGAAAACTAGGAGGTGTGTTTCAAAACACGCTATTCAACCTTTTGCGTGTAATTGAAAACACACTTAGTCATGAAATGCGTGTTTTGCTTACACGCCTATGGTTAGTGAAAAGTGGCCGGATAACTAACTAGTTGGTAAACTTTTTTTACAGTGTACACCATACATATTTATGCGTTCATCACCCTGTGCCCCTAGTCGACCTCGGTGCCCATGGGGTCGGGCGGGCAGCTTATTTCGGTCGACGGGAGGTGTCGGCGCGTGGCTCAGTTTGTTACTGCTGCTGAGTTGGTGCGGGCTGGTGTTGTTGTTTGGCGGTCTGCGCTGGCTGAGACAAACTCTGTCTGTTTGGGCGGAGAGACACACAGGGCTCAGAGCGTCGAGCGAGAGGTTTTCGCGGCGGTAACTAGCGGGACATCAAACAGGCTCTGGTCTATGTCAGGCGACATGCTCATGGTTTTTCGTGTGCGATGAGATCCAATTTCGTGGCATTGTTTGGTACGAGTATGAACAGCTGTGTATGTGACTCACTCAAATAAACGTCACATTTAGACGCGTCCTTTGTCTTATTCCACGGCCTTTGTTGCTGAATCCTAATATGGGGAATTTCTCGCCTGCATTTTTAACTGAGAAGGGGAACGAAAGGCAGCGAGGCTGGCGCGGCGGCTGTGTGCCTCTAAAAGTCTCTGACGCCCTCCTCTTTTCTGGATCGAAACCAATTGAAGACGACAATTTCTAATTAATCCCCCTAGGGCAAGATTAATGATACGGGATTCCAACTTTTTGCGGAGAGACGGCGCCAGCCCCACTCACTAATCAGCATTTGGACCTCTCGCTCGCAATCCGCCGCCCCTCTTCCCAGCAAGAGAGACGCTCTCTCCCAGTCTGCTCTCTTTATCGAGACAACAAGAGCAGAGATGCTCTTTCTAAACTTTTTCTTTCTTTCAGGCTCTTTTCAGGTTACTCTTTTCTATTTTGATTTCCCTTCAATCAAACTTAAACGATGATGATGCTCGTTAGTGCTTTACCTCCAATGCCCCTCATCCTTCTACCTCAGCCCTCTGCCGCTAGGCGACCGTGGTCGGAGCCACCGCCAGGATGCCGTCATCGCCGGCGGCGCTGGGCGTCATCGGCGGCCGGCCGACGGCGCCGCCGGCGGCGGTGGCGTCATCGACCGAGCTGGCGGCGATGACGGCTGACGCCAGCCGAGCGGCGGAGAGAAGTGAGCGACAGGTGCAGCAACCCGGGAGGTCCTGTCACCGCCGTCCAGTGGCCTCTGGTGAACGGTCAGGGCACGGGGGCGGGTGTGAACGGGCCAGATTGCCTGCAGGGTTCGACGAGAGCCAGCCTCAGTAGCGGAAATAGGGTATGGATGGATAAGAGTGATCGCGAATGATGACGAGCCAATGAATCTTGGTTGCTTTAGGCAACTTTGCTACATTGTTTTCATTGTTTACATTGCTTTTCTGTTTTTGTAATGAACAACAAGTAAAAATGAATAAAACCACAACAGGCTTATTTACTCATACGATGCAGTGGTATTTTGAAACTCTCATTCAGTCGCATACCACAGCTACGATCATGGACCGACTCAAGCAAGAATTAAGCCCTTGAAACAAACCGCCGCTGCTGAGTAAGCCGGAATTTTAATATGCTTACTCTCCGCCGAAACCGCCCACAACACGTCCTCCCCTCATTAATATTGCGCTACATCAGCTGACCTGTTCAGCATTAGGCCGTGTTGCAGACGTCCCAACTCGCCGGGCGATGTTTACCCCAGTGCCGGCGCTGTTTGTTGGCTCCCTGAGCGTCCAGACGTGCAGCGGTTACGGACGATGGGTGCCGTGACTGTCCGCAGCGGCCTTGGCGATCATTACGGCGGCTCTCAAAGGCGCCGATTGAGCTGGTCATGCTAGAGCAAATGACGCGCCCCGCCGCCCGTATACAGCATCACGTCATTATTTGACGCAGGCGTTCACACAAACAGCGGCGCCGGCTGATGAAGTGTAGCGACAGTCATCATTCTCGGAGTGGGATGTCGCTGCAGGACGGTACCACACACCAGCCCAGACGTGCTGCTGCCCAGCGTCCAGCGTTCAGCGTTCAGCGTTCAGCGTCCGCTATCCACCACCCTGCCATCCACAGCCCACCGCCTGCTGCCCATCGATCACCGTCTGCTGTCCACCGTTCACTGCCTACTGCCCACCACCCACTTCTTACATTCAAACATCCAAAGTCGCGCAACACACCACCCACTATCGCCTCGTCATCGCGCCCTGCTTGTTTTCCACTTATTGCCCTGCTTCACCTCTCCACCCCACCCCGCTCCCAGCGCCCTACACCAACTGCTGCGACCGCGTGGGGGAGCATTTTTGGCGGTTGTACACAAACTTGGTTAATTACCGTTATCCACAATTAACTGACAGGGCGCCGGCGGCGAATTAATCTTGGCCAAAACGGCGCGCCGTCGACTAATTGAATCGGAGAGGCGAGGGCGGTGGGAGCGACGGGACGAGCTGGCGGTGGCGGTGGGGTGCGGGCTGAGTCGCCACTACCGTTGTCGTAGGAGAAGTGATTGCGATGCCACTGCAGCTGTTGTTGTTGTTGCTGATTCTGCGTAGTTTTTGTTTTGTTGTTGTTTATGCTGATGGTAAAAGTGGTGGTGGTGGAGAAAGAAGAGGCAAAACCGCCTTCATCACAGATATTGCTGCTTTTTCTGTAATGCCGCTACTAGTTACTACTGCACTACTACTTACTGAATAGTCATACTATTCCGTTGCGTCTGCGACTGCTGTCACTTCTGCTGTTGCTGTCGCTTCCGCTGCACTTGAGACTGTGGTTGCTGCGGTACTAAGAGGCAGTCTCGCCGTGATGTAGTGGGTACTAGAGCAGAGAAACAGACGTGTGACTTGAAGAGGGTGGCTGGAGGGTGTTAGGAACGAGGTGTTGAGAGCTACGGGGGATATAAAATGTCTGTTTGTGCTAACGATTTCTGTGTTTATTTTTCAGGTGCTCTTGAGGACTCCATGAAAGATATTTATCGCCATAATTTATGACCTTCATAAACTATCTTGGACATACTGCGCTTCATATCAATCATATCGCTTGCAGACCACAGTATTGTTCCTACAGAAATAAGGAGTTGCTACTGTATATACGATACGAGAAATGTATTAATATTCGGCAGTACAGTAGTGTACCTTTGAGGCATGCAAGTTCCACACATGAGTGAAGCAGGTGCTGAGTCCAAAACACGCTAATTTAGAAGTAACCGCGCATGCAGCAGAGCCACCTGACTTATTTCTTTATTCTTCCACCGTTTCTTATTAGTATGAATGGCGTGTTCACCTGATGCTGCTGAATGAAATTGAGACATAGCAATGTCATTATTATGCTAAAGCAAATGCCATGACCATTTTACCCAAAAAACAGTCCGGAAAAATCCAACCGGCAACGAGTTTGTTATTGCAGTTCAGCTCATGCACCATGTTCACATGCAACCACCCGTCCCACACCCCAGACAGCCAGGCAGCCGTACGGCGCCCCTTCCGTGGCACCCTTCCACCCACATCCCTGACCAAGAGCGGTCCGGCTGAAGGCGGGAGACCCCGGGCGCATTGTGTTCGGGGATCGGTCAGCGCCTGTGCTGACGGCTGCCACAGCGTATGGCGGCTGCAGCTCTGACAAAGCTGGCTTTGTATGCAGTGTCTGTCACCGACAGGGGATGCTGACAGAGGGACGCCGAGAACGGCGACCGCGTCCCAGACGCTGGCGAGGCGACAGGAAAAGGATGCCTGCAAAGGTGAGCAGGGGAGGCATAGGGAAGGGTGGAGCAGGATCCGTGAGAGATGGGGATGTGCACGAAAAGAATAGGATGTTTCTGTTTGGGAATGATTTTTGTCATTGGGTAAATCAACCGAGAGGTCATGAATATTGCACATTGCAAGCCATATAGCATGATATTTTAAATATAGATCAGGTATATGGAAGGGTTAAACGTGGAACACTGCGCACACCGTTGAAAACCCGCTCACTGGGTCAGCTGCACCTCCCCGGACCGGATTTCACCGTGTCCCTGCAAAAACATGTCTAAAACGGTTTTCTACAAGCGTCTCATCTCTCTTCAACACCCCTTCAGCGCTCCAGTACCACTCCGACCGCACTTCTGGCTGCAAATACCGCTGTTTTAGGGCGTAGCTCGCCTCAAACCGGCGCATTCGGCGGTGTTACCGCTACATGCGACACGCGCGCTCTTTGTATGAAGACCTGCAGCGCTGTAACGCGACCCTGAGGCCCCCTTTGTTCGTGGGCTCCTACCCCTGTAGTCGGCCGTGTTATTGAGACAGTTGGATGATGGAGCAGGTGAGACGATCCCGCGGCACGGGTGTGGAATCAGGCCAGGCGACCTGACCCGACCCGACCCAACCCGACCCGATCCCCAGCCGCCACCGATGCAGAAATACCATCCGTCCGTCCTTACATGCATGTCGCAGCAGCATGTCACAGTCTGACAACATGATGTGTCGAAGAATCCCGACATGTCATCCGCGCTGTCGGTGGGTTCTCCAGAGTGAGGGATCACCCCGTCCACATCCCGCTGCCGGCGCGGGGGACGTCTCTGCACCCGGGGGTGTTGTTGCAGTCGGTGTCACCGGCTGCAGACAGGATGTCACAGGAGGGAACTGAGACGACAGGTGCGCTACAAAGGGTATTGACGGGACTGCTGGCTGATCTGGCAGTGCTTGTCAGAGAGTCTGGTGTTTGATGACGACTCATCATAGAGAGTTTGGGATATGTGGAGGAGTGAGAGGGATATATGTTGCAATGAAATACTAACGTATAGACTATCTTTGCGTGAATCAACTCGAATGGAATAAAGTGACGAATAGGGAGATCGATAGTCATTTCTTACAACAAAGACAAAGTAAGATGCAACGATGTAAAAAGTGACGCAATGCCTGCTAACATAATTTTTAGTGTCTTTCAATCCCACAAAATAAGCCGCGCTGCTTTAAATTTGCTACCGAGCGCCAAACTACACACTACACAGTACACACCACACAGCTTAGCTGATCGTGCATGACACCTGCGGTTATGGGCCGCTCCGCAAGCCAACTAATACTCCTGCAATCGCATTTGTAGTTCCCCATAATAATTCATCACCCCATCATTTTCACGGCACCCGCTCGTCCGGCCAGACGCGGCTGCAGGCACTGATATGCGGTCGGGCAGGTGGCGGTGTAAATTCAGCCCGTTCAGTCCCGCCCCGATGGTCTAACGTGTCGATCGCGGTCGTACCCCCGCCCAGCTGCCGTGCCCAATCCATGGGCTGCCGTGCCGGGCCGTTCCCGGCGGCGTGCCTGCCGTGCTCGGCCGTAGCGTGACCAGTCGGCTGTAATGTGTCTCCGACAGTCCCGCGGCTGCTGGCTCGGCCGCGGCCCCGTCGCAGCGCCGTCATGGCCCAGCCGCCGCCGCCGCCGCCGCGTCGTACGCCAGCCATGAATACTGCAGGCGGCGGCGGCGGCGGCGGCGGCTGCGGCCGCCCGCTCAGCTGTCAATCACGGCGGCCGCCGGCGGGTCAGGTGTCAATCATCAGCACCAATCAGCGAGCCCCAGTGGGCGGAGCCTACTGAGCCGTTCTGAAATGGTGCCGCCACGGACGGCAGCGGCGGCTCGCGCGGTGCCGGAAAACTGTCCTCATTCAGGCTGGCCGCTGGATGGAGGTCGGGTGGAGATGAAGGGGACTGGGGTGGAGGGCTGAATGGGAAAGGGAAGGGTTGGGAGCGGGGGGGGGGGTTCAGTGCACTGGATATTTTGGAAACGGACAGCTCTGATATCCTGACAATACAGTCATTCTTTATTTGAATCATGTCTCTGTCAAATTATTCTTAATT